>NC_049216.1:18253795-18381295 GCF_013347855.1 Anguilla anguilla | reverse complement strand
AAATAAAGCCGCTCGAAAACATTGTAGCGAGAAGTTGCAGCTAACAACTACCCAACCCGACACTGCAGAGGAGTTCTGTGGCCCATGGTACTGTTCTAGTACCTGTTTGATCTGAGCTGTCTGTGCTAACTGCAACGATTAAGGAGCTGATTCATTATTTACACCACACCCCGGCCCTGTTCGCATATTTGCCGTGTGAGCGAGAGAGCGGTCACCCTCGCCAACACCGCCGTGTCACGTGCCCCGTGTTTTTCCATGACCTCATCCCAAAGCTTCCTCGCAGAGTTATCAGATAAATACTGTACATGCAGTTGTGATTATGTGATGGCAGCGATCTCTGTGTTTTCGGTGGTCACTGAGGCCAATAGCAGCTCTCCACCAATCGCATCTGGTGCGTGAGACTCTGCGAGAGACTTCTTGCTCCCTGCCCCACAGCTACCAAGGGCTTGACTGGGCTTTCTGGGCTGTCAGGGGAACTCGGGGAATGCAGCGCTAAGAGGGGGAGGTGTTGTGCATGGAGCTTTACACAACGCATTACTGGGTTATTTGTCATGTGAATAAAACAAACACAAGCGTGACTGGTCGAGGAAGCTGTTTGGACGGGGTGGAGTGATCTTTGTTGAAAGCTCTATTGTGTTTTACATGATTCTAAATAAGGAGCTAAGGAGTGTAAGGATTAGGTGGCGTGTGTGTGTGTGTGTGTGTGTGTGTGAGAGAGAGAGAGAGAGAGAGGGAGAGAGAGGGTGTGTTTGCTCCCCTCTCCTGGTCTCTGATTACGGCTGTTTTGGCTGCTGACTCTCTGTAACGGACGCCGGGCTGTCAGGGAAATTTGTAGCTGTCTGCTTTACTTAGGTTCTCCATTCCAATCAGCAGCTGTCAGCTGGGCCTGCCTGGTTATTAATGACAGCCACTAACTGCCTTGCAAAATCCCCGCACAAATTGGGAAGCCGGCAGAAAAATAAGACTGTCTTCCCTCACGCAGCGCATGGCTGGCGGCGATGCCCCTGACATCAGACATGGGAGAAAATGAGAGAAATCTGTGCTGGGTTTGTCTTAAAGCGCGCGTTTCAAACAGAGCTGACCCAAGTGCTCCCGTGGGCTCGAAATCAGGGAGCCGTCGAGCCAACACGCAGCTGTCCCATCCGCCGTCTCTAATGAATCTCCTGTCTGTTTGAAATAAGCTAATAAAACAGTGTTAAGTGAGCATTAAAGATGTTATATGGAGCTGCAGGGGAGGGCAGGCAGAGAGAATGTTTGAAAGGCTACTGTTGCCATAAATGCAACTGACAAAGCAACTGGTGCACGTGCACATAGATCAGCTGCGTAAAATGGTGCGAGGGGCGGGGATGAGGGTGTTTTTTTTTTTTTTTTTGACAGGACATGCAGCCACAGCTGCCCGATAAACCACTGACCTCAAGAGCCTTAGTATGAGCCAGACGACCAGCCCCGTGCTCGGCCATGTTGACAACGCCCTCTGTGCCCCCAGCCTAGTGGAAGAAGGTGTCAGCGGGGAGCGAGGGTAACTGATAGGGAGGGGGGCGACTGACAGAGTCTCACACCTGCTTCTCCATAACAGGCACTCAGGGGGACATTTTGTGTCAGCCTCCCATCAACAAGTCACTATTAGCTTGTAGAGACAGACCCTCCCCCCACCAACCGCCACCCAATCCCAACCCTACTTTGCACGGCACACAGAGGTCTCATGTCTCCATGACAACCCATTTCAAAACAACAGCACTTGAACGGTCGCCAGTGTTCCGATTTGGCCATGCTGCTGCTGCTCTTATTATTATTATTGTTATTGTTATAACTCCCCATTTGTTCTCGGTGTCATCCTGGCCTGGCAAGGGGCGTTTACGGTGCCACTGAGAATGACGCCCCTGGTCATCGCACTGCCTGAAAATCAAACGCACATTCCTGACCCGTGACAACCCCTCATTATCCACTTAAGAGGCATAACAAGCGATTGTCTTTGGAGTGATACTCTCACTTAACTCCGCAGGAATTCGGAGAGGGCTTGTAACAGCTGTCAGTCAGCCTCAGGTGGAATTTTCACCGGCAGGCTGTCTGAAGCTACTCTGTGAGCGCCAAAGGGGGGTGGGACGAGTGCATTGCCTCAGAGAAATGATCAGTCATCCCCACGGCCCGCCTCCAGATTGTCTTCTTGATTGATGATCTCCCGTTTGATACAGGAAACTTAGGGGCAGGGCTTAAGGAAAAGTATGTTCATTGGTTCACTGAATATGAAAAGAAATGCCATCAGTCTTCTCATTTTAAGGGGGAAAATTGTTTGCATTTCTGTGTTGCTTTTCATGCTAAATGCTTGCCCTTACCTTTGCCACATTTAAAACCTGCTATGAAAAGAAGCCACAGACAGGCCCTATCTAGGCACACATCAGTACATGCTCTTGAAGCGTCAATACTGGTACTTTGTGTTGACGGTTAGGGATGCTAAAAATGTGAGATTAAAAAAGGGAAATGAGTCAAAACAGTGAGAACTTAAAGGGACTGTTTGCCATTTTCGAAGCCCACAGACAATCCGTAGGTCCACAGCCAGGGTCTAGGCTACAGAGAGTCTTTCCAAAACAGCAAGAGAATCGCCCACATCATCTCACCAGGCACCGCAGACTGCCCGCACCAGTTCCGCAGAAAACCACCCCCACGTGTACGTGCTTCGTGGGGGAGCGTGTGGGCCACACCAGCTGATCCCAGATATGATAGTATGACACTTGTTTTGGCAACAGCCACCTACTGGCAGAAAACAAACTTCTAATTTTATAATAGAAAACAAGAGGGAGGAGACAAAAGCAAACAGTTGAGATGATTATCTCGTGCGTACACTAAACCGGAGCTCATTCCTCCTCTGGCAGCTTGAAGCGGTTCATTAAGAACCGGTCCCCCCGTCTGTCATCAGCAGGGGCGCGTTCCAGCACACTTGCGGTCGTGTTTATTATCACTGCTGTGTTTTTTTTTGGTCTTAAGCCGGGCGTGGCGAGTGTGACGGTGTGACAGAGAGAGCGGCGCTCTGCTGTCTTCTCACGGGCTGTGACCCGTGCCCCAGAGGGCCGCCGAGGATGACTACTGCCCCTCACCTGGGACTGCCCAGGTGGGACTGAGGGGAGGGTCGACTCAGACCCCCCATGTTGTGCCTACACGCGTGTGTGTGTGCGCGTGTGCATGTGTGCGCACGTGTGTGTGTGTGTGTGTGTGTGTATCTACATTTGCATGTGTACTCAAAAAGCAATCTGAACAGGAAAGTTTGCAAACCTTTTATTATTATTATTATTGTTATTATTATTATTATCATCATCATCATCATTATTGTTATTATTATTGTTTTGTTGCACTTGCTGCAACTGGAAATAACACAATTGCAACATAATGCCTTTCTCAACACCTTGCATGGGCGTGTGAGTGACATGTGGACAAGCAGAGGTGGAGAGGAGTGAGCAGGAAAGGTCACCCCAGAAACGTCCACAAACACCCGTCCCTCCCTCCCTCCCTCCCTCCCTCCCTCCCTCCCTCCCTCCCTCCCTCCCTCCCTCCCTCCCTCCGCCCCACCCCTTACCTCCGTCTCCTCTCTTTTCTCCGAGGGCTCGGCACTGAGCAGACACTGTTTGTTTTTGTCTTGTATTGCCGTATACACAAGCTCTGCCTGGAAATCTGTCTGTCGCTCTTGACTGAGTGCCGATTAGGCAAGGAGCCATAGACTCCATGAGTAATTCCACAGGTATTCTACCATATCTGACTCCAAGCCTCAGGCTCTTAACGACATTATCATACAACCATCAGCTTTGCAAGAGATTCATGTCCATATATAGAATGTTAAGGAAAGCTTTCACACCTCAGCCAGTGGGGACAGAGGGGCACATGGAGGTCATAAGGGGGTGGGGCACAATCAGAGTGGTTTGGGGGGCATGCTGGGGGGAAGCAACATTTGGCAGAACATTACAATTCATTTTCTGACAAAAAAATTGCAACAACCTGAAGATACCCACAACAAGCAGGTCTGAACACAGCTTTTAGTAGGAAAGAAGCGGGAACACTAAATACAGGCAGTAATAATCACTTAAGAGAGCACAGCAGCAGTCTGTTGCTGCCTGCTGTTGTACATAGGGGAGGTCCGCTCGTGGCAGATCCTACTCCACAAGGATGAGTCATGCACTTCCTGTGGCCTTTGCACAGTCTCTGAAAGCTACCTGCTAACCACAATCATTACATGATTCATGCATTCATCAGGTAATCCCTTAGCCTCTTATTATACTGCTAACGTATTCATTATGTTCCTACTCAATACCTAGTTCATATAGTCAAATTTTCATTCATATCATACACACTCAAACCTAAAATCATCAGTGCGTTTATCAAGAGTTCATAACTGTACAATATTGATGTATTCATCCAGTATATATAACCACAATTAAATTAAATACCACAAAAAAAATAAATTTGCTTTAATTACATATAGGCTACATCATCACTCTACATTTTTAAGCAGTCATCATGTAGGCTATAGGTAGCCATTGTACACCATCCATGTATGTGTCAGCTATGCATAACAGTTGATTACATGACTCATCCATTCATAAGGTATACACCAATACTGTAATATCAACATATCAATATCCTAAATATAAATATAAAATCCTACAGACGGCCACTGCAGTGTTCGGGTTGACCAGAGGACTCAGCCCATGACATACAAATGCCAACTAAAATAAAATCATTATTAATAATAAAATGCACCCCCCCCCCCCACGAGTATGTCACTAAAATCTGATTGGCAATGACGTGTCTGAATTAAAAAATTTAAAAAATTAAATCGCGAAAACGGGTAATGTTTGCATAATGTGACGCTTTTCATCTTTTGGCCTTTTTGGCATCTTTTGTAAAACTAAATGAAACGAAAGTATATGAGTGGTACGCAGAAAATTCACAAAAACCAAAAGGCAGATGAATTTAGAGCAAAGCTTCCCAAAATAACCACCTTGTTTGCAGACGACCTTGCCCCAGCTTCAAGGAAGACCGCATTTTCTGCAGGTAGGCATAACATTAGCCTCCAATGCTAGCTAACGAAGGGGAATGCATGGGTAACAACTCGGCATTTAGTTTAAAAACATCCGCCTTTATTTCACTGAACTTGTTGGTAAACTACACCCACTAGGTTATTTCAACACTAAACATTTTCACCTCCATGTACACACGACCCGAAACGTTAATAAAATCCCTCAGCGCCGCTACCTGCCGTGCTCAGCCCCAGAATAGTAGTGAGCCCCAGCTTCGCATAGCAACTGCTATTTGCTAACTTCCACGATCACAACATAAATGGCGAGAATGAGCCGCAGACCCAGTCAGAAACTGCTGAGTTACCACCCAGTGCAGCCACAGCGAGCTCCAGAACCAGGCAATAAACGCAAATGTAGTAGTAAAATGTTTTGCTCAAAAGAATGGCTGGCGAAATGCCCGTATTTTTTCTGCGAGTTTAGCCTAAACGTATGTTTGACACCATGCAGCGATTAAATTGTAGGATTCCATAAACTAATCCCATAGTCAACAAGCAATCTGACATACGTAATGCACCAAAAGCGCGAAGTTGTAAACGGTGTAAAGTGTTCGATTTCAATGTACTGAAACGTTGCGCTCAGATACCGCACAATTGAAACTGTGCGTATTCTATGCTATAGTGATGACAAAATGGTGGTTAGGACTATTTCGTTTTTATTTTTATGTTTAACCATTGTAGTCTTGTAGACCTAGTTTTTGTCAGTTGTAGCTTAAATTAAAAAAATTGTTAAATTTGCGCAAGGGGAGGTGCGTCTCATTTGTTTGTTTGGTTTTTTTTTTTTTGCCACGAGGTGGGGGTGGCAGGCTCACCTTAATCTGGGGAAGGCCATAGGCCATTGTATTATTGATGTACTTTTTTCATAAACACCTTTTTCATTTTTGTGAATGTATTTTGTATACATCCCAGTTTATCATGTGTGAACTCATGCCATCAGGGTGCTGTGAATTATACCGCAGATCATTACACCATTCGGCACAAGGCTTTTGTCTTATACACTCTGCTCTTGTACACCCGCACGCACCCACAGTGTGTTTACTGAAAACTCCTTTGTGCCACACCAGAAGAAGCAGCTATTTGTTTGCGTTGCAGATTGGAGACAAGCATCACCATCGCCACCATTTGGAATTCATGAATATAAAACAGGGCTTTCAGATGCACTTGTAACAGAAGATGCTGTCAGCATATTTCACAAAGTGATTGAGTGACATCAGACATTACTGGAAATTTGACCCATTAACCCCCCTCCCTCCCCCTTGCTTCAGGCAGCCGCAGTATGAAAGAGAGAAATGCGCCCAAACCTGACACCGGTGTTGTTTATATTCTGCTCTCTGTGCCAGCACTTTTCTGAACAACATGCCAAGACTGCACCCCCCTGGAGCCCTGCACCAACCCTCACTGCATTGACAGCTCAGAGGCTGGTGATGACCCACAACCCATCGCCCAGCGTCTGCTCCACTACATATTTATCCTTCTCTTCCTTCAGGGAGGGAGAGGAGGAAGGAGAGAGAGAGGATTAGAGAAAGACAGAGGTAGGAAAGGAGTGAGAGAGCCAGTGAGAGAAAGGGTGGGGGAGAGAGAGAGAGCGAGAGATCATAAACAAGCGTTTGAGTTTCACCGCAGGGCAGTTCACTCTTGGTTCCCGTGCTCCAGACGAGAGGCTTCTAGCAAACGCTGGGAACCCAAGGTCGCGTCAGGGAGGGGCGGGCGGGTGGTTGTGGGTGTGGGGCCCTGGCTTGTGTAACTTGTGGTTTGCAACATGTCGACATGACAGAACAGAACGCGCAGGTCCTACAGCTGTACCGCATCATTAGTGCGGCATGTAATCTCGCATTTCATCAGCCGGCCTACCTGCTCCCCCGCCCCCCACCGCCCCCCCCCATCCCCCCACCCCCCCCCCCCCCCCCAAAAAAAAAAAAAAAAAAAAAACACGGCGCCGCGCCCTTTTCACACTTTTGTTCCTATTTTGCAACGAACCATAAATTGGACGCTGACGGCTTTAATTTGTACGAAGCATGCCTGGCTGCCTCTGGCACAAGCAGGCAGCTGCGATAATAAGGTCAATATATATTCATTGTAGCGTCGCTTGATGCGCTGGGCGGCTGCGGAATGTGGCCGGAGCTGCAGCTTCCGCGGGCTGTAAAGTGGAAATGATGGACAGGCGGGAGAGCGGACGCGCGTCGAGGCGGGACTGTCCGGGGGCTCATCATTTATGCATGGGCTAAGCAACGCTGTGATTTAACTAATCATCATCACTCTCTTACTCCCTGCCTGTCAGGGGATTCTGCACTTCACTTCCATTGCCTGCCAGCTCCACATAATTAATGCCTCCCCGTGACTCCCGGCTCTTTTTATTTTTTTCCACCCTCTCTCTTCCCCCCCCCCCACCCCCCCCCCTCGCCCCCCCGCTCTTAACTGTGAAATGTGTAATGGACGAGCTCTTTTGGTTTCTTCACTGGACCGCAGTGTTTTTATTCCGAAGCGGCTGCAATAAACGTATCGCTTCCTTTTTTTGATTCCTCTGTGACCGAGGCAGTTTGTTTTTCTGGCAGTTGGGCTGGGGCTGCGGTTGAGAGGCACAAAGACGTGCACGCATACTCGCGCGCTCACACGCACACCCACAAGCGCACACACGCACACACATGCTTGCACACGCTTACACACGCACACACACACACACACGCACACACACAATAATACACACTTATACGCAGTCACGCAGACGCAAGCATTCAAGTATGGGAAAGAATTCTTTCTGTGAATGTTTACTGATTTTCCATCCAGAATTTGCATATTATGTATAAGCCTAAACTCACCGGGTAACAAATCTTCCAGTCTGCCAATTTAATATTTTTAGTTGATGACTCAAATCACACTCATGTTTCTAGACTGAAGCTTCTGTTATCGTGCATGTCAGCACACTGCCTCACAGAACATTTTTTTTCATAATTAATGTGTTATTGCATCAGGAATTCTGCTTGGGGCAGTTAAAATACAAACACATCAGCACTACCTACTGAACAAACACATTCGTTTTCAGTGGGAAGTGGCAGTACGGTCAGATAGATTCCACTACTTATTGTCTGTTATTATTTTCCTACATGTTTTGCGTCCCTGTGGTCTTATGACCAACTTTACCCATAATTCCCAGCTACTGCTCTCGTACCCCAGTACATAGCTCTTAGTTGGTGGTGCTGTGAAGAGCTCGCAGATCCACCGGTCAATTAGCAGCCTGGTCATTAGCATCACAAAGAAGTGGCAATCAACCAGAGGGCCCCAGTCCTCCTCAGATGTCAGCCCAGGACATCCCAGGCAATAAAAAACATGTATTCAACCTCAGGGAAGATGTGGGCAAGTTGTTTTTTGGTGGTGAAACTGTGGCGGTAAAGATTTTATGGTAGTAGCATAATAGTACCTTAATGGATCAGAGGCTAGGCATTAGAACGGACTAGTTCATTGGTAGGCGTAATGACTGATTTCAGAATTAAACTGTACTCTCAGGTAGGCTTGTTTGTTCCTCTTGCGGTTGTTTTGATAGGCTGAGTGCCCCATTCATCTACAGCAGGCCCATTTGAATCTGACAGTTGAGGACGTTGTACTGTAGACGCACGTGCGTTTTCCCAGCTGGGTTGTGTCATAGAGCATTTCCTCTGCTCAGCTGCAAGCCAATGCAGCTTGTTGAAAAAGAACAAGATCTAGTTCAGAACCAGTTCTGAATATCTCTCCGGTCCCTGTGAGGCATAAAATATATTTGAGCAGATAATGTGTGCAGTAATAAGTTAATCTCTGTTAATGTGAACCAGCCTTAACGGGATAAAAAGTGTCACGTTAAGTAAATGGCTGCTAAGGGACCTCTTCAGTGACTGGCCTTACGTGCTGTAGTTTTTGTTCACTAGTTCTGGAATCAACTAGGCTTCCATTCCAAGTCCTGAGCGTCTCAGAAGAAAGAGTATTTTGAGAGAAAAGCAGCGTAGAGTCATGGGAACACAGAACACGTTTATTAAAATGTTAGTTCTACCAGAGATTTCCATGGACGGAAATCAATTAAGAAGCTATAAAAATTCATTTGGGTGGTAATGTCATGGCTGGAGCTTCAATTTCCCCCTTAAATTAGATCCACTCCCCTGTGCTTCGGTTTGAAATAAATCAATTTTGAGAGGAACGCTTATGAGATCCATGTTTCATTCTAACACACCTGCGTAGTGTGTAGCTGCTGCATACTGAGGAACAGGGTGTGGTAGCTCCTGGGTGGACAGCCAACAGAACCACAGCGCAAGGTGTCTGTCTGTTCATAACCTCTCATCCCGAGCAGGGAAGACTTCTGCAGTCTGCAGTAAACTGGTGAAGAGGCTGCTTGTGATGTCTCTCTGCACATGGCCTGACTATAAAGCAGCCAAGTACTGCAAAAACAAATATAATTTCTCATGTTAAATTAAATTGCGCAGAATGGAAATGTTTGACCGTGTGTTTTGTTTTGTTTTTTTGTGCTTTCGCTCGTTACCATGAGCACACATCGGGAGATTGTCTGTTTTGTGGAAGTAAACCTCCTGCCCGACGGCCTTCTGCTCGTCTGCAGTCTTCCTGTTGACTCTCGGCCCAGAGTGCCTCCAGCCAGCCTGTCATCACCTCACAAAGAAACACTTCAGCGTGCACCAGGGGACAAACTGAAATGGAGGACACATCTAAACATCCCCCACTGGGTTAATATGATCAGGGGTACAGTGTAAATATGAAAATTCCATATGAAATTACTCAGTTATTTTAGGTCATTTTTGTTGTGTATCAGATACAGCAGTTTATGCAACAATTTTCTAACATGGATATAGTATTAAAGAACCATTCAGAGAGACCGGCAAGGACTTTTAGCCCGGCAGTGTCAATGGAACCCTGTTGGTTTCCACATTGAGAGCTGAGCCAAAAACAAAAACTCCAAGCAGTACCAGTCAGGTGACCCTGCTCACATTATCACAGCCGCCGTTCCTGGTTTTCAGGAGCAGGTGACGTGGATCTGTCTCGCAATCCAAGCGCAGGTCCATCTGAGGGAAACGCAGAGATGGTTCACAGCCTCTCTGAGTGACACAAGTGTTTGTGTGTGTGTGTGTGGGGGGGGTGACTGGTGACCTGATTTAAAGAATCTGTCTCTGCTTTATATATGACAGACAGAAGAAAACAGAAATTCTACAGTAGATCAAATTGTGTAAACGTCACCCCTTGTCTCACCCTCCTCCAAACCGCCGTGCTCCTGTGCCCGTTACTGAGCTGAAGCAGCACGGCCGTTTGCCATGCTAATGGAGTTTAATGTGAGATGGATGTCTTTCCAGAGCTGGCAGGACGCGCGATCACCAGCGGGAGGCCAGAAGGAGGGGTGCAGCCCTCTGTGCCACCGCTGGGCTTTGTGCGGCCCCAGAGAGACGGGTGGGGGGTCTGTGAGCCTCCAGCCACCCGCAGGGAGGACGGGCTCTGTCCCTGAGCGTTAGGCTCAGAGGAAGTGGGTGTGAGCAAGTGAGTGTCAGTACGTCTAAACATGCATGCCCCTCCTCCAACACATGCACGCACGCACGCACGCACACACACACACCTCCATTTTGCACTCTCTTGCTTAGTATGGCTTGTCCATATTTTGTGAGAATGGCGATCCCAAGTCTCCCGGGGCGTGGCTGCATCACCCTGCCTGCGCTGATGTCACTGGGACACGGCTCGTGAACGTGGGGAGGCTGGTACCGAGGTACTTAGCGCAGTCGGTCCATCCCTGTGACGGGGAAGTGTTGCACTTCACAACGATGCTTCTCTCTCACATCTCAGTAATTATCGGCGCGCTAAAGCGAGGTACGGAAGGAAGCCTTTTTGTTTTGTTTCGCGAGACTGACGAGGCTTAAATTATAGTGCCACATTGTTATTTAATGCCGCTAATTCGGGTGTGTACTTGGACGGCTTTTTAATTCCTCGCTCTCTATATAACGTTAAAAGCCAGTATCAGGAGCCAATTAAGTGAAATTGCTGTGGAGGAGAGCCAGTGCAGACCTGGGCCAGTTCTTCGAGGCGGCTGTCTGGTGCGCCAGGCATCTCAGCCTGGATGGGAGGGACCAGGGAAGCGCACTGCCTGTGAGGGAACATCGCAGACAACCGCAGTCGGCAAGGCCGCTTAACTTGCGCCGGAGCACCGCTAGCAAGCCTGAGGAATGTAATTACTGCATAAGG
This sequence comes from Anguilla anguilla, assembly GCF_013347855.1. Classification (NCBI taxonomy): domain Eukaryota; kingdom Metazoa; phylum Chordata; class Actinopteri; order Anguilliformes; family Anguillidae; genus Anguilla; species Anguilla anguilla. Next base: position 18,370,035 of record NC_049216.1, on the reverse strand, counting down.
GAATTTATACAGTAAGGAAATGTTCTCCAAGGGAACTTGAACAGCAAGAGAACACTGCAGACCAGGGACCACAACCTACGTGGAAACGTGCCCTGATAGGCAGCACCAGCAGCACGGGGACAGACCGTAGGATTTCAGAAAGCAGGAGTGCACAGCCAGCTCTGCTACTCTGGCATTGGGAGGGTTAGGGTTAGGGCTCAGTCGTAAGTAGAGCTGGGATTATTTAACGGTTTTCTCTACACAGTGACAAGCGGGTTTGTCTGTAAGATTACTTGACTGTGTCTTATTTTTCTTCTCTTTTTTGGGGTGCCTAAAGGAGCAGAGCGTGTTTATTTTGCTCTTCTCGGAAACAAAGACATAAAAATAGACAGAGATTGGCTACATCTTAGAAATTGTGGCCTGAGATTGCAAAACGTTTAGCCGTAGCCTATAGCTTTATGTCTTTAGCGTGCACTGCATTCAAGGGGACAGAGGACGACTACAGTAAAGTATGAGACTCTGTGGTAAATGCGCTAAATGAAGTTAACCATCTCGTGTACTTGACAGTGGTTCCATACCAAAACTATTTTTAAAAAGGAGTGGGTGACAGTTATGAACATAGATACGTGACGCTTGTGGGGAAAAAATGTGCAAGTCTCACACACTGTGAACAATCTTATTTTGTAAGCTGCACCTGCATGTGCAACTTCTTTTGGTCTACAAAGAATACATTCATGCTTCAAGAGATCATCAACGTGATCATTTTTGTGTACTGCTTTCACAATATTATAATCTTGCCTCTTGTATAGCCTAGAATAGGTGTGTGTGTGTGGGGGTGAGAGATGTTGCACAACAATTCATGAACATTTAAATGCTGAAATGTCATAAAAATGTCATGTTGGTTTCTCTGATGGCAAGTTCTTGTGTACCCGAGTAAATGGTCTCACCCCTCAGACCCTTGCTCAGCTGCATGTCCCTCTCACCTGCAGCAGTGGAGCGATCACTATCCTGACGCGCAGTCCCTACCTGCCACTCACTCAGTCCTGGTCACGCCCCAGTGACGCCTCACCGTCCTCCGGCTGGAGATAATAATCTTTGTCTTATCAATTAATGATCTCAGATCTGTGGCTGCAAGACTAAGCACCTGGGCCGCGGTGCGTCTGAGTGATTCATAGGCTCTTAATGGCTGATGAACACTTGCTTAATCAGCAACGATTATCCCATTAAGATGTGATGTTACCTTTTGGCCTGAGAGAAGTTACACTGTCGGCATTCCATCATTTCTTGTTTGTGTGCGTGCGTGTGTGTGTGTGTGTATATGTGTGTGTGGGTATATATGTGTGTGTGTGCATGCCTGCATTCAGGCGTGTGTGTATGTATGTGTGTGTGTGCACGCGTGTGTTCAGGCATGTGTGTGCATGTGCGTTCATGGTTTGGGTGTGTGTGAATGTGTGCGTGCATTCATGGTTTGGGTGTGTGTGAATGTGTGCGTGCGTTCATGGTTTGGGGGGGTGTGGGTGTGTGTGTGTGTTTGTGTGTGAATGCGTGCGTGCGTTCATGGTTTGGGTGTGTGTGTGTGTGTGTAGGCAAGGTAATTCTTGTGAGAAGTCAGGGCGCAGTGCATGATTAAGTAGAACACGCAGAGTTTGACAGATTTAATCGCTCCTGTTGGGATGTGTTGAGGGCTAAAGCAGTGTTTCCACACTTCCCACAGCCCCCTCGCGCTGCGGCCCGCTGCCCTGGCAGCCGCTCGCCGTGGGAGGATAGGCTTCAGATTTAGAGCCGGAGCTGCAGACGTAAGAAAGCTCTGATCCATCCCTCTCCCCTCTCCCCTGCCTCCCACACCCAGCAGCACCTCAGCAGCCAAGAGCCTCTCAGTGCAGGGGAACACGCCGAATGCGAGAGGTAGGGTTAAGCACCTGTGTGTGTGTGTGTGTGTGTGTGTGTGTGTAGTGCTCATGTGTGCATGTGCATGCATGTGTCTGTGCATGTGTGTGTGTGTGTGTGTGTGTATGTACACGTGTGTGTATGTGTGTGTGTATGTACACGTGTGTGTGTGTGCATGTGTGCACAAATGTTTGTCAGAAGGCAGGTAGGCGTAACTCTGAAAGGCTGTCCAGTGCATTTCATCAACCATCACCTGACAACAAAATTACAGCAGTCAGCCTGGGCCGTGCAGTAAAGATAGATATTCAGAACCTGGCGCTGCTTTATGACAGGAGCTGCTACAGGAACCAGGATCCAGGTCTGCAATTACCTCCCTGCTCCTCCGCCATGCCGTGGGCTGGACGTCAAGAGCAGCAGCCCTCGGCTGAACCCAGGGCCTGTACCGCCCACTCAAACCTGAACTCTCACACTCTACCTCACACTCACTCACACACTACCTCACACTTACTCTGCCTCACACTCAAACTCTTTCACTCAAACTCTACCTCACACTCTCACACATATATACATTCTCTCTTTCACACAAACTACCTCTCACACATGCATACACACTCTCACACAAATTATCTCTTTCATACAAATACTCTCACTTTCAGACTCTCATACATACACACTATCTTATGAATACAAATTCTCCCTCTTATATTAACATTCACCTGAAGACACATACAATGTCTCTCTCACACACACATACTCTCTCGCACACCCCAGACACAAAAATGCACTTACACATACCCTCACTAACATACAAACTCACATACACATGCATTCACCTCAACATACACACACTGTCTCTCTCACACACACTTTCTTGCATATCCACATATGCACTCTTACACACCAGACGCACAAGTATACACTCTCACACGTCCCATGCATACACACATATACACTCTCTAGCACACCTCTCTCTCTCACGCACACGCACACCGTGTTCTAACTGATGCTCAGTCGGAGGGGGCGTGGCCTGTCAGCGCTGGGCCAGTGGAGCAGCGCGGGGAGGGCGGGGCCTCCAGCTCAGCCTGTTCTCAGACAGGTTTGCTGGCGGGGCTTGACGAGCCGGGCCCCGAGGCGGACGGCTGCTGCACCGGGTCAGTGTTTAATACAGCAGCCTGTGGGGAGTGGAGGAGAGAGGGTGGAGAGACAGGTAGGGTGCCGGGGGGCGGGCATGAGGTGCACCAGGCTCTGTGTGCTACAGACTGACTGCTGAGAGCGCAGATAACCCAGCTGAACGTGGAAGCGTGCGATGTTGTGGCTCAGCCATTAGCGGCTAGGAGCTGGCACCGCCGGCGAGGGACTAGCTGTTACAGCAGGCCCGGCAGCATTAATGCCCAGCCGAAGCGAGTGCAGTAGCAATATGGCACATTAAAGAGGCGGTCGGGCTAATGCAGAGGGAAGCAAGACTTCTAATTAGCATTCATTAACAAAGCGGGAAAGAGAGATTATGGACGCTCAGCACTGCATTAGCTAATGTCATTCTCTCTCTTTTTTTCCCCTTATCAGCAGATCTGATGTGGGGTAGAGTGCTGTGCTGACTGGGTGGGGATGGAGCAGGGGGTATCGCATGGATCTGAGCTAGAGCAATGCTCTGTGAATTACAACTAAATGGAGATGCGGTGGGGGGGGGGTGTGTTGATCTACACTAGGGCAGCTGTCTGTGCAGTTTAACTGGGAGGGGAAGGGTAGGGTGTAGAGGGTAGAGCTGTCTGGCAGTTCTCTGTGCATTTTAAATGTGATGCAGTGGAGTAAGAGGTGGAGGGTAGAGAGTAGGGGGTAGATCCAAACTGTGTTAGTGTTCTTTACACTAACTGTGAAGCAAAGTATTGCCATCTGGTGACAGTCTGGCTTTGAAATCCCTTATTTCATGAAGGGCATTTCCTGTATCCCAAGTAGGTTTGATTTTCTGTTACATATTTTTGAAGCACGCATTTGTCTAGGCACAATGAAACATGTAATTATGATTTATTTGCATTGCAGAAACCCTTATACTGGCTGGGAGCTTAAATTTTGCATACTACCCATTTGCACACGGTACATGTACTGAGAAAATTCAAATGAAGGCTCCTTTATGGAGGGTAAAGCCACAGAACACCAGATATGAACCTCTGACCCTCTGGTGTGTACTATATAGTATATGATTTTTTTTTTAAATTCATAGTAATGTTTCATGATGTATTCCTCCAGTTTATGGCTTCAATTTAGAGACATTATAAATCATATAAATGTATTGCTTTGTTCACTGTAAGCGCATATAAACAATTCTCATGAGCCACAGAATGTTCCTGTTTTATATTTATTTATTTATTTATTTATTTATTTATTTATTTATTTTTGCCTGTTTTATTTAACTGCAGTCACATAATTCACAAGATAATTAATGACAGTCTGGTAGCAGCTGAAATGCTAATAAGAAATAAATAGCTCTTAAATCGACCATGTGTTTGAAGGAGCAATAAACAAATTTTGCATCAGCATCAACTTCCTGCATCAGCTAAATTTCCTTTGCTCCTTAAAATAAATAACTGCAGCTCAACTGTTTGGAGAAAAAAAAAAAAAAAAAAAAAAACGTACTGACTCCCTTAAGAAATATTTCCCCTCTGTGATTGGTGATCGGCCGGCTCTCTGGGAGTTTGGCCCTGGAGTTGTGTGTGCGTGGCTGAGAACGGAAGGTGCTGTGGGAAGCTGCGTGTACACGCGGTCTGTCAATATTAGTCCATTTGTTTGCGAGTGCACACTATAGATTAAATGGGATTGCTGAGTGATCCTTTTATAAACAACAGAGCTGGGGGTGGGTGTTTGCCTGATTTTATTAATTATTTATTATTATTATTTTTATATATATATAATACTTCGCTCGTGTGGTGGCTTCAACCCCAGACCCTCTATATCTACAGTGTATAGTGGACAGGAAGTTGCAGTTTTTAAGATTTGAGAGTTTCCAGCAGTCTGAGTTCTTGCTATTTTTAGCCTGTGTTGTTTGTGTCACCTTTAGAAAAGAAGCGGCTGACTGTTGGTTTATTAAAGTACATCATGTATAGTTCTGAGCTCGACATGAGGCTACATGTAAGGTAACACCCGTGGAAACCAGTCTGTTTTATTAACTTCCTTAACCACAGGCATTTCAATGCGGCTTTTGTAATTCAAGGAATAATGCATCGGTCTCATTCTGTGTTGAACTGACAGACTTTCTTCCTGATTCAGGGTAAACTGAGTCACGTCACTTGTGTTTTGGCTTCAGCCGATGCCATATCAGTAATGACAGGGTGATAGAGGGCCAGGGGGCTATTGGTCTGTGACTGTGCATCAAGCGGCCTTGATGTGGCCATTGACCTACTGGGAAGTGAACCTTGCCTGAAGGACTGTGCTGATACAGTACAGGGAAGCCCGGCGAGAGTTTACCTCTGAACGGCAGGCTCTGATTGGTGCTCACGAAATGACTAGCATGGTTGTTTGTCTCCCTTCGACATGACCCGCGACAAGGTCACCCTCAAGTGGCCGCGAACGCTGTGGCCGATTGGCGCTCAGTGTTTGGACACCCCTGTTCATTAGCGCTGCTGCAGAGGTCCATTAGTGCCCGTGTCGTTCGGACATGGTGTAAATTCCCCTCGCAGGCCCTGGGAAATGCCTGTTAATGAACGGCATGTGGAGGGGAGGAGTGGACTGAGCGGAGGACGGCCGCCCTGTCCCCTGTACAGGACGGCTGCTGTGCCCGGCCCACGGCGGATACACAGCTGATAAAGGGAGGAATTCGAAGCGTACAGCTGTCCACCACGTGGAAAAAAAAAAAAAAAAAGAGACAGAAGAGGGGAAAAAATGGAATGTCTTTCTTTGTCAAACAAGGAAGCGCCTGTGGCAAAAGCAAGCATGATTCTTGTGTCTCTCTCTTTTTTTTCTCTTTGAGGTTTATTGTCATTGCTGCTCTGTGGGCCGCAGAGTTCAGTGGAAGAGTACACTCAGCGCATGGCTACATACATAGCAACCTCTCCTGCTCTGTGTACTCTGCTAATATTGACTCTCCAGCCTGCACTGCCACTATTGAGTTTGGCCATCCACAATAATGTTTGACTAGCATTAGAACAACATTGAGATAACAGCTGAAGGCTGGGGCCAGCTCCCTTTTTGATCTGTGGTGAGGAATATATGTGGACGTCCTTAAAATCAAAGAAGGTTGCATTCAGTAACTGATCGCCATCCACATGCCTTTTTTTCCTTTCTTTTCTTTGTGTCCTCAGACGTGTTCCAACTGTGACATCACAGGACATGAGTGTTCAATTAACAGCAGTGGCGAGAGTTAATAATAATCCGAGCAGGCCATATAACGCCTTGCCCTGCATGTCATCGAGTTTGTTTGCAAGCTGGCTCGTCTGCGCTCGTTATATGGCCTTTGGGCTAAACGAACAATGTCATAAACATTCAGAGAAATGTCCATTTCCATTGCTACTTCTGTCCTTGGAGCCGTTCCCTTTACACTTGACTTTTGTTGTAAAATACTTTGGCTCAAGGAAGACCACTCTCTGCCAGCAGCTGTCTTTTTTCTTATTCTTCTCTCTATCTCTCTCTCTCTCTCTCTCTCTTTTGTTTTTTTTGGTCTGCGTTTGAATTTTAATTTAAGTGATAAGAGCTTATCATCTGCAACAAATAGCAGGTGTAAGGTTAATAGATGTGTCAGGGCTTGAAGGGCACCGTGAATGATTTGCAGCACCGTGCCTTTCAGCTGTAATGTATTTCATCTGGGTTGACTTTGGCTTGAGACCTCTGCAAACCACATAAATGGAACCAAACAAAATTCCAAGCTTGTTTGCACAGCCCTCTACCTTCGGTGTACGCCATTCTATATAAACCCCAGAAACAAGCGTTCTCTGGTAGTACACTTAGCTGTCAGTCACTCTTGCCAAACCTTATCTAATTCACTTGAATTCCTGTCTGATAAAGCTTCCTGTCTGACTGAATTTTTTTTATTTTTTTGTAAAGGATAGACTTCAGGTTTTTAAGATGAATTTTGCATTATATAATTGTATTATTTTCATCTTTGACCAAGTAAATTCAAGCACACTCGAACTGCAACGATTTGCAGAACTTATGGGCCACACAATAATCCTCACTTGAAACCTGCAAGTAGCAGTGGTTATGCAGACAATAAAAGATACATGACTTTTTTTTTAAACTTTCATAAATATTTTTTTTCATATTGCAGCATGAATTGTCGACTTCCTAGAAACATTCAAACCCAGCACTGTCGGTCTAATCCTCAAATGCCATTCATTCTGGTTCAAGTGCCATCTTGTGGCGTGCAAGGGAAGAGCTCAATTGGAGGAAGCAAAACAACCACAAACCGCACGCCTGACTTCCTGTAACCTCTGGCTCATTTTACTGACTGTGCAAAAGTGGAAAGGGCTGGGTTTTATTAGGTTACCTTCAGTTATTGAATCTGCTCAGCTGATCGTCCTAAAAGGCAACAAAATGCACACAGCCCGTAAATGCAATTACTGGTGTGTATTCAAGTGATAATGAGCTATCTAGGTGCCCTTCAAACCACCATAAAATATCAAACGCACTCATACACACGTACCTTTTTGCAATCGGGCTAATTGGTGCTGCTTTGTTGCAGAGCATTGGTCAGAACGCTTCCTGCTCTGTGGAGTCATTAGTGTTCCCAGAGCTGTCCCTTATTCGCTCGTGTTGGCTTCATTCATCAATATGTTAATGCAAAGATGTCTATGGTTAATAGGGCGTTGTTGCCCCTGTTAGTTTCTCCCAATCCATTAATCCTATACACCTGCTGTGTTGGGGGGGGGGGGGGAGGGGGGGCGGTGAGTTCGAGGCAGACAGCAAGGATACGCCTGTGAACTGACTGCAGGGTTAACCATTTTTAAACACAGCTACACTCAGCATAAAGGTGAAAGAAAGAGGTAGTAACTGAGTGGAAGCGGCAGACTGAATAGCTCTGGTGGGTGGTGGTGCCACCTACTGGATGAATGTGGGCCCCCACCCCATCTGATTCGCTCTTGGGTTGTGGCGAATTTTAATAGCTCCAGGTTATGTACTCACTCTGTTGTGTCAGCTAAATGAGCCATGTACAATGTAAATGAGAGTGTCTGCAGCACACTGGCCTGCGCTCCCAGCGCTATAATGACCTGTGATTCATGCGCGGGGGGAGGAGTGTCGCTGAGGTGGGATTGACTGGGCATGTGCAGCGATTGAGCGAGAGCGTGTGCTGCAGCGGGCGCCGCTGGGAGGGGTTATCTCTGCTCCACCACCCCGCCCCCCCCCCTCCTGCTCCATCATCTTCTCAAGAGGGGTCTTATCACAAAGGTCTTCTTGTGTTAGAGCACAGGGCTAAGCAGATATCCATGGGTGGTAGGATGTTTCTTTGCCACTTTTTTTTTCTCTTCTTCCTGGGCCTCTTCCAGGCCGAGTCCAGCCACACCTCCGGGTAATCAACCCCAGAGCAGGTTTCCACTTAACGCAGGGTTGCCCCGGTCCTGGCTAACACCCCCTCCCCCCCCACCCACCACCCCCTAAATATAGGAATGGCCCAGTACAACTTCTCATGTAGCAGATCATGACTAACAGAAGCAAGGCTTTAACGACTGAGCATGATCTAATGCGTGATGCATGTGTTGCGTCAGTCTGTTTCTTTACATAAAGTGGCACTGAGTTTGCTTTGAGCTGACATTTGGCTACCAGCCCCAGAATAGTTAGCACTTGTTTCCCAGGAACACCACGGTCAATATTATTTTAATCCTTGGGAGGTATAATAAGGCAGAATTTGTTTTTCGTTTTTTTTTTTAATTTTACGTCTCCACGACATGTCACATCATGTGCTGTACATGTACCGGGGCTTATTTTAAGGATCACAGTTGCGCCCACTCTCTGCTGTATAGAGCGCTCTTATTAGTCATGAGGATGGGTCTGTGGGGATGGAGGACTGCTGGTGCCTCCCGTATCCTGCTGGAGTCCCTCCCCTTACCGCTCGCTGCCTGTCAGATCGGGTTCTGCATAGTGGGGGAAATGGCAGCGCCCTCCGGGCCAAAGTTTAGGCAGCCAGCCCCACGTCACCGCGCTCCGGAGCAAAGTTGGGGCTTCTGGGGCACGGCTCCTACTGCAGACCAGAACGGGCCTGATAAAGCTGTGTGCCTGTGACACATTATAAAAGCAAACCAACAACAATAATTACACTGTTTGCTATCAGTCCCCTCCATCTCCTGTGGTAATTATCCTTCTCACTGTTTGCACTTGGCACAACGTAACAGACAACCTTTATTGTGTCCTTATTGAGAAACTGCCATGCCTTTCTTTTTTTTTTTTTTTACTGTTTCCAACAAGCCCCGGCCAATAAAATGTTAGATAAATATTGGAGTTGGCAGGACACGCAGAACATATCAGATCAGTAAAGCCATTGGCACCATTGATTGCTTTATGCATTCAACAGGGCTGGAAGAAAAGAAAGGAGACCAGGGGGAAACCAAAGTCTGTTCTCTATTAGAATCTACTAGGTGTCTCTGCAAACAGAGGTAATGCTGGGCAAACAAGGTTATTGGAGGCGGTTTCTAAGCTGATGTTAGCTCAGCAAACCCAGTCTCTGTGCGCACAGCTTCAAAGAATGTGACCACCTCCGAGTAACCTTTGATGTAAGTATTGATCCTGCCCAAGGGCCATGGGACGGAGGGGCGTTGGGTGCCCGGAGGGGGATTACCAGGGGGGCACGGGGCCAAGATGCAAATCTGGCCCTGAGAACCAGCGCACTGTCCCAAGGGGGACTGCGACAGCTGCCCCCACCCCCTGACACCCTGCCCACCCCCCCCCCCCCCCCCCACAGGGTCTGAGAGAGAGGGCAGGCAAACACAGGTTCAGCTTCCCACAGCAACTGCAGACCCCGGCCACTTATTCCTGTGTAGCATAGCAGTACACGTGACCAAAAGGGAGTACAGAAAGCAAGCTTACATTAAGAAACACATTAATACAGGCGTATTAAAACAGAGTCCCCCGATCTGTACAGGCAAATATATTATGCGTGTGTGTGTGTACAGTGAGCTCCATAATATTTGGCTTGGTTGATTGATTTGGCTCTACAATATTTGATTTGTGATCAAACATTTCAACATTTCAGCATAATGGTATTTGTTTTTATAAATGCGGGAACTATGTATAAAAAGGGCTATAATTTCTACATGGCAAAACCGAAATACCCTTTAATAAAAACTGAGATTATGCACTTTAATCCCATGTGAATTGTTTGAATACAAATCTAAAATTGTGTAGTCCAGAGCCAAGCCAAGAGAAAAAAAAAATGTCTTTGTCCCAAACATTATGGAGCTCACTGTATAAATAATTCAGTTTTATATAAATGTTTTAATTTTGGAGAGCAGGTAGTGCTGTTCCTTGTGTGTGTTTACTAACTACAGTAGAAATTATGCTGATTTTATAAAGTGATCATAATTTCTGAATGCAGTGCACGAAATACATAAATATTATGGTCACCAGCCAATCAGAAGCACAAATTATTCAGGATACAGCAGCAGGTTGATCCAACTGACATTACTGAATGAAATTTGATACTGCAATTTTGCCTTGTTTGGAACTAATTGTTTGTATCTGACAAGGCAGCGGCGTTTTTGTGCGAGACCCGAAGTTTGAAAGGTTAATCAATGTCTGCTCACGTATCGGAGGAGCAGATGCACTCAACGCTGCCTCTCTGTGATTAAACCGGCTCGCCGCTTCTGCCTTTCTTCACTTGAACATGCAATCTTCTTAGCATCAGGAACCAGAACGGCCTCGGCACTTCACCCCTTTCATTTACGCATGTATTTAGAAAACAACACCAGAAAGCCTTCCCCGTGCATCGCTTCCAGGCCTGGACAATCTGCACCTCCGTTACGGAGGGCTCTTCAGGCTGTCTGGCAGGGCGGAAAGCTCTTGCTTGGTAAATGGAATTAGTGCATTATCTTGGAGCTGGGCGGTGTGTGTGCATTAATGCCCTGGTACTCAGCGTGAGCATCACTCTCGCTCTCATCCACCTGAGCACCTCTCCGTCTCATACCCTTATAGCCTGGAGCCGGGCCTGCGATCAGGCTGCAACGTCCAGCTTACTACAACTCACCAGCACCTTCTCTCGCCAAGAGGTTTCGCATCAAACCTGCGTTGGGACACAGTCTGCGTGATGCAATTTCCACCTGCCTGCGAGGGAGCAATGCTGGCTAAATCTAGTTAAACTCTGCGAGCATGCAACCAAGGTAACGGCATGACTGACATAATTAAATTCCCGAGATCAGGTTTCTGCGTCTGAGTTGCGGCCTTCCTGAGTGTGAAGGTGCTACACTAGCCAGCTACGGTGAAACAAAGAAGAACGGGTGTTTTCAAACCTGTGATCGTTAGACCTGAACTGCTAAGTTATTACAATTAAATGTTATGGCTTTCTCTGGGCTCCCGGCTGTAAATTTGTTGCCCTGGGATTTTTCCCTTTAAATCAGCGTTTGCACTGGCTTCTTGCTGCTCTGGCTTCTTTTTAAAGGGCTTGTGAAAGACTGCAGGACACACAGTGCTGCCGTTTAACTGCACCTGCTTTCACACACTATAACTCTGTTATTGTCCTTGTTACTGATGCCAAACTTAAATTGAAAACTTTCTTGCAGCAGGCGTTTGGACGCAGGGACAGAAAGCGTGAAGGATACCGAGTTAGCCCTTTCTGGCTGTCCGCACGTCTGCCGTTATGTCTGGAAACCGAATATTTTAGCGCATGTGAGCCTTTTAAGGAGGAGTTTTGGTTTGAGAAAACATTATTTGTGTGGATTTGCTGGCCTGTTCTCTGAGTCCTTGTAGTTGGAGCTTCTCTTCACTGAAAACCCTGGGTGACACAGTCTAGTCCATTTTCTTGTCAGCAACCCAATTTTTAAATGGATTATTTTTGCTACCTCAGCCATTGTTAAAATATCTCCAAAATTTTTGTGTTTTTCTGCCCTTGGGAGAGCAGCTCATCATTATCATTCATGTTTGGGTGTTTGCTAATTACTGTAGCTAAACTGCAAGTGTTGAAAAAAAAGTAATTGCAGTTACGGAATTAATGGATTGGCAGTGATGGTGGCATTAGTAGTTCAAGTTGGGAGGAAGGACACATTCTGTGAAAATCCAAAAATGAGAAAAGGCTTTTTTTTTTTAAATTCATCTTTTTTTTTTAATTCAGCATTTTAATATTCTTTTAAAATCTGAATAAATATTGACATTCCATTAAGTTGCTTGACTTCCTGACCATTTTCAACATTCACGGGCCAGAAGAGTCCTGGCCAAAACTGGGAGGGGTCGGTAACCCCTGTCCCAGCGCAGCTGTATCTAGAACGAGCCACATGGTGGGTCGTCTGTGGTGGCTTCCAGCTCAAGATCTTAACAACTTTGTGAGTCCACAGCTGGAGATTTCAGATTGCTTATGTCCAAACTGACAGTGTTTTCAGCCAGAGCGGGGTCTCGTATAGGCCTGGGAGACCCTTCTGGGACGGCAATATTTTCGGGGTTTGTGCAACCCGCGACGCGACACTGCTCTCCAAAAGCCATGTTTGAGCACTGAACCACATTCACCTCAGGGTGAAAGAGCTTGTCCTCACCCCCTGATCTGCTTTGAACTCCTGACCTTGCGTTGAAGCAGTAGGTTAACATTATTGAATTAACCCATATACTGTAAACAGGTTATAGGCGGGTCCAGGCAAAGGAGTCGGGGTGGGGCGATCACTACAATGCCGACAACAAAAGCAACCTCTGACAACTCGCCTTCACACTTTATTACGCAAAGCAAGATAAACGGGGCTCCGTGTTTAATCTCCAGGTAAATATGCAGGGTCGAGACAGCCTCCCACGGTCCCCGTCTCGCACAAACGCCATTAGTCACAATGATTTCTCTGCAGGCCGCCATTCGGTTTGTTAAAGCCGCAGCCTGTAAGGCAGGCAGTGCCTAATGCCCGTCCTCCTCCCAGGGCATCAGGCTGGACAGGGGCACACAGTGCCTAATGCCCGTCCTCCTCCCAGGGCATCAGGCTGGACAGGGGCACACAGTGCCTAATGCCCGTCCTCCTCCCAGGGCATCAGGCTGGACAGGGGCACACAGTGACCTGCAGAGGGTCAGCACTGTACCAAGAACACCAGCACAGGCCATCAATGCCTTGTACACAGTACTGGATTGTGTCTGTAGTGTATGGCACCCATTTAGGACCAAAATGCCTTTTGAAAACGCGGAGGCAGATTGGGACGCATGACCTTGCTAATGTGCACGTAGCTGCACAGCAGTGTGCCCAGGTGATGAAATTACTATGAGCTGACAGACACAGTTATAGAGAGCGAGGGCAAATAGACCACACACGGGGGCAAACACACCGTATGTACACACACAGAGGCATGTAAATACACACACACTCACACACGAGGGCATGCATAAGAAGGAAACCTCTAAGATGAGGGCAAGCCACTCAGCTCACCTAGGCTTCTAATTTTTCATAATATCTAGAATGCATCTAGCAAGGTGTCTCTCTCTCTCTCTCACACACACACACACAGACACACACATGCACACAGACACACACACACACACGCAGCCACACACACAGGCTGGCGTCTCCCTCTCCCACAGTCAATGTTAATGGCAGCTAATAAATGCGCAGGGATGAGATTGTTCCTGTTGCAGTTGTTCCTAGTGTGTGCAAGGTTGGTTAAAGATTAATCTCAGTCATAAAAAGCTGGCTGTCGCTGGCTCTGGAGTGTGAAGTTCTCTGCCAAATCTCTGAGAGACTGCTACAAGTTTCGGAAGAAAAACGCAGACGAGCCAAAAGGGTGCACTCAGGCTTTTAAGAGGCATTTCCAAAAACAAAGAAGTCACATAAGAATGTAATACAGATGTCATACTACGTGCAGGCAAAAAGCAGGAGGCTGTAATAACTGCTCAGCTTAGTCCATGTCTCATACGGCTCAAGTTTTTATTTAAGTATTAATAACTTTAATACGAGCGTGTGGAATGTGTGATTAAACAGGCTATACTGCTAGCTTAGCTGTTAGTGCCAAAACGTTTGTACACAGTACCAACATTTACTGCCATGTCTTTATATATTTACCTTGAACTTCTGTAACAGTGGGGTCATTTCCAAAGCAATAATACTATTATGTTTTTATTATGAACATAGGATAAATAGGTAAACTATTTCTGCATTACAGTTCTTAATGCATTCCGTAGGTTTATGAGTCTTTCACTGAACAATGTTTCTACATTGATTAGCAATTTTGCCCTGAGCAAATTCAAATGAAGAGACCTTATGTCGCCAAAAAAAGACTGTTTCAAACTCTGTGTGCTTGCTTGGATGAAAGAAGCGGCAAAACAGTGCTTTTTCAAATGGCTGCAAATTTGTTTATTCTTAATTCCCTACTGAGATTGTCAGGTGCCAAAGCTTACTTAAGTAAACTATGTGTTGCTCTTAAAACAGATTGCCCAACTGTTCTTCTCCAGTGCAATCAAACTATAAAGGAACTACACTGTAGCCTGCTCCTTCTTCTGCTCAGATAACTGTGTGAGTGAGAGCGGGTTTTTCTTGTCATCATCATTGGCCAAACATTCACTACAGTGGAAAAGTATGATCATTTGTTTTAACAAGATAAATAAGTTACCTATACAGTTATTAAAACATTTCTGAGGGGGTGGGGAATGGGGAGTGTTGGGGGGGGGGGGGGATTGGTTCACACACAGTCATTCATCCAGATCAGAAAGTCAGTGAGCAGAATAAATACATCTGCTGTGTCAACATCTTGTGCAAACTATAATCTGTGGGGACCTTTTACAGGGCAATAAAGTGGATTGTATGTTTGTGTGTGTGTGTGTGCATGTGTGTGTCCGTGTGCGCCTGTGCCTGTGTCTGTCAGTTTGTGTGTATGTGTGAGAGCATGTACGCGCATGTGTGTGTGTGTTTGTGCATGCGTGTGTGTATCACTGTGCCTGACGGAAATCGGACGGGACTGAGTAGATATGAAAATTGCACATGGTGCCTTTTCCTCAGACTCCAGCTCTAAATGTCGCCCCGCCCCCCATGGGGAAGTGAGAAACTGTCCGTCAGTTGCTGGGTCAAGTCTGTCTGGAGGAATCTTCCTTCTCCTGGACAATTAGCATTTGGAAGAAGTTCAAAGCACCTCGACTTCAAATCTCATTATACGCAGAGGTGTTGTGTTTTGCTCTAAGCTTGTTTCACAACATTACTTTAGAGGCTGAAGATTGGGCAAGAAAACTGAAAATAAAAGTCTCATCTCAAGTGAAAACAAAATGTTTCATTTTTTTAAAGGGCTTGTGAAAGACTGCAAAGACTATTTCACTATTACCAAATGCCACTGCTTGTGGCATTTTGTAATACTGTGTAATGTTCTGCCATTTTCTGCACTGAGTGACTAGTGGCTGGCACTACAGAGAATTGCTATGGTGGCATTCTTTTTAATGGTTGCTTCAGGTCATTGGGAAACTTGACTCTGTGTGTCGGAGCCAAGCAGCTCATTGGTAATGGTCTGAAGCTGCCAGCGTGAGAGGGGAGATCGTCGCTGTGTCCCTGTGTTCCCAAGTGGGGCGGACTGCACCCACGCTGGATCACGGTGGAAGGAAACCATTACAGGGCTGCTGTCATCACTGCGAGATGACCACACAGCCACAGAGAGGCTGGGTTACGCACACTGGGCCTTGTGAAAGCCACAGCTGCAGAAAGTCAGGCCATTGCCAAAGATGCAGGACATAAAATACATTTAAAAAAAATAAAAAAAACAACCCAGTCCGCTCTGGCTGTTAATGTCTCCTGCCACAACAGAGACTTCAAATGTTTTCTGAGAAAACATCGCCGGGACCTTTTATAGTGTTTCTCCAGTAGGAGATCATCATTGGTGTTAATGAGTAACCGGCTTTAATGACAAACATTTCAAGCATGTTTATCTTTATGGTTCACAATCACGATAGACTCATGTTGGACCATGAACCTAGTAGGAACCTTGTGGTAGAAGGTTACAGTCTTCCGTCCAATCAGCTGCAGATTATACTTGTTAATATTGGAGGGGAGGGTGGGGGGGGGATGTGGCAGTTGCCATGCCAGCCAGCCTGCGCATTACAATAGTTTGCTTCACGGCTCCGTGCACTTCAAAGCACACGAGCATTCCTGAGAATGTCAGCGTGCAAAACGCGGTCGGCTCTGAGAAACACAGACAGATTAACACATTTTCTGCTTGTACACGGGCACCTCTTTGTGTACACCAGGGCACTGCTTCATGATCTGCTACTTGTCTGCTGTGACAGCTACTGTATTGATTCATTTACCGAAATGCATCTGAGCTCTCCTGTGGCAGTGTGATTATACGCCACACATTTGTTTTAGCAGAAATAAATCCGTATTCACCAAGGGCTAAGGTGTGTGTCTAATTTAAAGCAATCCATTCAAGCTTTATTTAGCTTCACAGTTTTAGATTATGAGGTTTGTCTGCAGACAGTTGTGGGACTTGGGTCATTATTTATTTATTTATTTATTTATAATATCATTTTCATTGTTATTATTATGTTTTCTCTGATCTTTACATCACTGAGTGGCCCATCATATTCGCTGAGCATCTTTTTTAGACTGTCCACATACCATAAAAATAATCTGCACATTGCTCCAGACAAGCCGGCGCATCCTTTGTGACTTTGCACAGAAGCTGAGACGTGTCTTGCAGAGAAATGGGGGAAGTGTCATCAGAGTTCGTAGACGGAGGGCCCTTTTTGGCAACGGCAATGGGAAGATTACTGAGAGTGGCAGTCTCTGCTGTTCATGCACAATGCGTTAGGCTGAGAACTGCAGAAAAATCTGCACACCACACATATGAAGCAGGGGGAAGATGGTGACAGAAAGATAAGACGGTTGGATGGGTTTGTCTGGCAGTTAACGGGATATGGTCACATGGTTGTCCAGTCAGAGGTCGGCTATATTAAAACATGATGGCTGACACGGATGATGGAACCTCAAAAATTCAAACCTAAAATACCCTGTTCTTTCTGCCTGTAATCCCCCCCCCCCCCCCAGAGCCCTCCCACTTTGATAGTGCAGACATGAGAAACAGTGACGGCCTGTTCTGCTCTCCTACCATGCTAAGTAGCACAGGCGAACAAATACGTCAGGTGGGTAAGAGGTAAAAGAGAAGTGCCACCCCATCCTGCCCCCCCCCCCCCCCCCCCCATTCCCGGTACCATGAGTGGAGGGACGTCATGAAGACGAGGGGGGGTGTCTCCGTGCTGAATGACAATCGGCCAATCGCAAAATGCTCATCAGCATTTCAAGGCCTCTTCCAGACTGACACTTTACCTCACGGGCGGCCATTGCCCTGACATATTGAGATGTAGTGCGAGAGCCCTGCTGCAGGCATTCGTTGTCAGTAATGCACTTTGCTCATGCATTATTTAGAGAGTCTCCCGCTAATTGAGTTTTAATGTCAGTGACTGCTCTTGTGCGCACGTTTGACGGAGCAGTGAAAGTTTAGTCCTGATAGATGATAGCCCACAGCTTGCGGGCTCCTGGGAAGGTCAGTGGTGGCCGTGAGTGACCTGGTGTGACCCGTTTCTCTCTTAAAGGCAGCCTGCCCGCACCTATGCACTGTGGCCCCTCAGCATCCCTCTCTGTGCAGCCCGCGGGTTTGGGAAAATAGCAGCTATTCCACTGTGCACTAACTCCTTAGCACAGCGCCATCTGCTGGACACAGTGGGGTTTTGATTAGAGGTCTGTACATGATTTCATGATTCAAATCAAATGCAAAATAACTGGCAACAGCAGTGAGTGGCAACATCCAGTGAACACCCTCAAATATCTTTATATGGTCAGGTTTTCTGCTATATACCCTCTGAAAACATTCTAACATGATTTAACATTAATATATAGCCATTCAGATCTTTCATTTTCTTTATTTTTTGATAGTTTACACCAATAGTAATGTTATGTATTTCAGTATTGCATAGAATAATATTTGTTGCAATTATATTTCAATATGACAGTTGTCAATAAAAGCCTTATATTTTTCGAACTTAATCTAGTTCTCAACTATATAGAGTTTCTGTATATCAATCATCATGATGTGATGTGTATTTAAATTGTGCTTTTATTTTAAGTTTTAAAACCATATATGTGTCAATTATAATATTGTTGTCACAATTTGGCCATTGCATTTTTAATTAAGGTTTTTTCACACTTGATGATGTTAACAGTAAGCTCTACAAAAGCTTTGTAGTGAATTCCTCGCAACATTGTGTCTCTCAGTGCTTATCACAAAAATAAATCTGACGCATACATGGTCTAATAGCCTATACATCTCCACACTTGAGGAGATCAGGCAGAATATTCTCACATCTACGGAAAAGATTAAAAGATTGCACACATACGGAAAACATACAGGTTTATAAATCTCTATTTGTGCTTGATTTTCACGTAAGATCAAATCTGTTGAATTTTGGATCAAATCCGTGCATACACACATCCTATAACCGAGGCCCCAGCTCTGTCACGCCCTCCTCAGCAGCTGAAAGGCAGAGTGCAGCCTGGGAGAGCCGGAGAGGTGCTGCCACACTGCAGGGAGCTCTGCTGGAGCAGCAAATTACATAATCCTCAGCAAAATGCAGCTTTGCCACAAATCATTCTCTAACGCACAAGCAAATCAGTTTTTCCCAGGCCAAAAATGACTGCTGCTCTACCTCTTTTCTCGCATCCTGATTAAAATATATTATTTGTTGACCTTGAAAATCAGTTCATACCTCCTCCGATCAAAATGTGTTATACTGGTTCTCTCCTTTCAGATCAGCTTATACGTCATGCAGTCAAACGTACAGATCCTCTCATTTACACGCAGTTTACTCCTCCTCCAATCAACATTAAGTCCTGTATTAATATGTCCTGCATAAATCCTGTTTCATCCATTAAAAACTCCTGTTGAAATACAGAGGTGCTCTTTTTTTTTTACCACCAATTTACACAGCACTTATTTGGTACCATAATAAACCTAATGTGGCAGTTCTCAACATTACTGGTGTTGGTGCATGTTAGGTAACATACGGAGTAAATATCAGCAGGCCGTGGAAGAGAATAAAGAGCCTTCATTTCTCACGTGTCGGCAGAGGAAATAGGGAAGGTTCAGATAATTATAAATAATTGAAAATGGGAAAGGGGGGAAAGTGATTGGAGAAGACGAGGTCTCTGTGCTCGGATTTTAATATGGCCAGTGTGAACATGCAGGAATTTGCATTTTAAATGGCTAGATATTGTGTGCCGTTGCTCTGTGGAGCTCATTAGTGGCGTACTTACTCAGAATTATTTTTGCAAGTCCGCCCCTGTCCCAAACTAGCAGATAGAAGGCACAGAAAAGCTCTGGTCTTTATGGAGCGCGCTCACCCAAACAGTAGATAAAGCAAAGCAATCATTTATTTTAAAAATCCAGACTGACTAATTAACATTGTGAATTCAAGCAGAAAGCCAGTATTCCTTCTGACAAGTTTTAATTGCATTGACGTGCTCTCTGCAGGTTAATAGCTGAATTGGCGAATTACTTGTGAATAGGGTATTACTTTTTGCTGCAAAAAAATTCACATTTTTCACCCAAGATTCAAATGGGACAGGTCAACAAATGGAAAAAAACATATCTGAACAATTTTGAATTGAATAGATTAGTTCACTGTATGAATGGAATTACTGCTTTAATTATTTGAAAAGGCAAATTGTTTTTCTCTACTTTTGGCAGCTTTAGTCTTATTAGAAATACAATTATGCAAATATGGTTATTGTCCAGATTGAACGTGATTGGGCCAAAACTCTCAATCCAATCCCTTTACTGCCACAATGCCTTAAGAATGGTAATTTCCTCCCCCCCCCCCCCCCCCCCCCCCCACAAAATTAGCTTATTTGGAATTAATTTAGAATTAGATAAAAATGTGTCTGGGAACACTAATCTTGATAGTTGTTATTTTAGGTGCATTAAGTCCATTATATTTAACATATATAGTAATGTCAATTTCAAAATAATCAATATCAATTGTCAGATTTGATTATTGGTTAATAAGAATAAAAGTGTAATCATGAACCCTCTGTTGTATTGGCATGGCCAAAATAACCAGTTAAAAAAGAAGTAACATAATGTTTTAATACTGAAAATGTGGCTATTACTCATAATAATCATGACTATCATTTAATGTATTATTTAAAATCTGGCCATGATTCAGAAGACGTACTTAAAATGAAGCCTTAGTGCAAATAAATCTGGTATTTTTAGTCTGAGTTGCAAGTCTGAAATAATGGTATCATTATCCTACAAAATAATGTTTTCAGAGCCTTCTGGAATAATGCCATAATTACCTTCCAGAATAAGACTATCATTGCACACTTGAAATGAAAGCTCTGCTAGCTTTTTTTCTGGTTCAGTTCGGGGTGCATCAATAACATGAAATCCAAACGGAATCGTACTTTCAGTGCTCTCTAGTGACCTAGGAGAAAAAGACTTTCTATTGAAAGTGCAAGATGAAAGCCAAAACCAACAAAACCAATACTTTTGATCTTGTCATTTGCTGGAACACAAAATACGGCCAGTACATTGTCCAAAGGTGAAACAGAGATATGGCTGTATCCCTGCTGGTAATCATCATTTTTTAAGGACTGTTCAAACAAAAGAGCCGTGTGCCTCATGTTTCTTATGATAGGGATCCTGCGTAATGTTTTTAAAGTGTACTGCTGCGATGCGTGCTGGTGATAAATACCCGAGTGTCTAAAAAAAATGGCTCTGTGGTAGTACTGACCTAGAAAAATATGGTTAATGAAGGAAGCGTAAGATGAATGGTGGAGGGAGGCGAGCTACTTAATTTATCTTTTGTTTATTACTTTTTTCCTGCATGTAAATTCCATTTTGTCATTTTCTATGTCAAATTATAAGTGACCAAGCACATTTCCCATTGAGACATTAGATCTGTTCTGTACACACACACGTAGTATCTTTCTCTGATTTCTGTACCATAAGTAATTGTTTTAGTGAACCTTGAGGAGCTGATAGTAAACTTGAGGCAGGTGTGTGGGAAGACGAAACAGATCTTACACATCTTACACATCTCTCCAGGTTCTGAGGCTCGCACTCTTTTAATGCCATTTTCAATTTTGCAGCAAAAGTTGTTAATGCTGTCATCAGAGCAGCTGCTGCAGCTTGGAAAGAACCATTCATCTCTCATTCACTTATCATCTCTCTCTCCCTCCCTCTCTCCCAAATGTAGCCCTGGCTACCTCCTCTTTTCAGGCCTCTTTAAATTTGCCATTTTATAGCACCCCTAATGTTCCCACACCCTTGTGGAGCCCCGAGCGCCAAGAGCAAGTGATTATATTGTAATGTGGCTCCTCAAACAGCACCGTGGTCAAAAAGCAGAGAGCTCAATATCTCACACAAGTGGGTTTAATGGCTGCTCACTGCACTGAGCCCTTGACCTTCATGTTAGTCACTCTCCAGCAAATTCAAATAGAAACAGAACCGTGAGAATGATATATATATATATATGTATATGGCAGACACAGGCTGTGCAGGTGTGGGAGGAAGAGGGGGATGAGAGACGGTGTTTTTTTCACACCATGGCACACCAGGCTGTCGGGCAGCAGACCTCCTCTTCAGAGTGCCGACGTGACCTTCCGGAAGCGAGACAAGGTGGCTGACGGCTTGCTCGCAGGTGTGTGCTCAGAACGGTCCTCGCTCTGCATGCGCAGTGAAGGCCCACTGAACCGTGATTGGCTCCAATGTGAGCGAGTAATTAATCACTGCTATCAAACTACCATTCGTATGCTTCTGGCTGAGGGTAATGGGTAATAGGTGCATTGCAGCACGTTCTCATTGATGTGCGGACAAGCGCGTTGAAAACAGGTTCACTGTGCTCATGCGGCTCATGGGGTCACCTAGGTAACAGAGTCCACGCACACCTGCATCCTATAGTATAACAGGTCAGATATGACAAGCTACAGTTTGGTGAGTGTAGACCTGCAATCAGCGTTGTATTGTCACGCAACTCTCCTTTCACAAATCACCCTGCCATCCCTCACCATCCCCACGCCCTCGTCTCATCTCCACAGATTATCCATGATTACTCCTCTGGACCCCCAGCATCCCCACTCCTCATTTGCAACTATATTAACTATTATAATTATGGGGATTGATTGAGCTCATCTCTCAAGTTCCACTCGCCGGCATCTGAAACCTTGTCAGGTTCTGCAAATGGAGCAATTTAGATAATTGACTGTACAAGCACCATTAGCGTAACCCACTCCCCAGCACGATTAGATTAATTCCCATAATGGAAAAGCCCTTGTACCTCCATTGTTCTTCATATTCTGTTTGAAGTCTCATCCTGGCCGGCAGTGTCCGGTCCAGGCCAGAGGCGGTGCAAGGAAATTGGCTGGCATGACTAAGGACAGGCATATTGGCCAGAGAAGGAGGCCAAGAACACAGGGGACAAAGAGGGAATTTTTCACATTTCATGACATCATAAGGGTCTTCCTCCTTCATCCTTCCTCATCATCCCACAAAAAAAAAAATTACTTCTCACTCAATGATAATGATGCTTAAATCCCTCACACTTTATACCACACATTTACTTTTTAGCATGGGTGTTGCAAGACGCCTTTAACTGGGGCACGTGCCCCAGTATTGATCTGCTGTGCCCCAGTAAAATCTCACGTTCAAGTTTTAACAAACAACAAATATTTGGAAGTGGATTAATTTAGATTGATAATAACAGGAAAAGAATGGATTTTAACCCAAAACACAAGCTGTGGCAAACACCTTGCGGTCTGAGTCTGTACACCGCGGTGCACACATTACTGTCCGTGCACGGCAGTGTGCGTGTCATAGGCATTCAAGAAAATAAATTTTGTGATTTGAGTGGTGGGGGGCCTGTGCCCCAGCAGAACTTTGTGTCTAGCAATGCCCCTGATTTTTAGTATTCATTTTTTAAATTTTATCATTTTTTTCATTACTTGGACATATAGGCTTATGTATTTTGTTGTTTTCCACTGAAATGCGTTTTCGTCATATTTTTTTATTAAACCAATTTCTACTAGTTTATTTTATAGTGGCTGTTTAGTAAACATTACTTCCTACCCATCTGAACGTAAAAATAGCATTTTATTTATCTTTATCATTTTTACACTTTGTGGACATAAGGCTATAGGCTTATGTATTTTGTTGTTTTCCACTGAAATGCGTTTTCATCATAATTTTTTATTAAACCAATTTCTACTAGTTTATTTCATAGTGGCTGTTAAATAAACATTATTTCATACCCATCTGAACCTAAAAATAGCATTTTATTTATTTTTATCATTTTTACACTTTGTGGACATAAGGCTATAGGCTTATGTATTTTGCCGGTTTCTAATGAAATTGAATTTTTCTCATGAATTGTTTCAAACTCATTTCTTCTAGTTTATTTCATGGTGGCTGTTTAGTAAGCATTATTTCCTACCCATCTGAACCTAAAAATAGCATTTTATTTATCTTTATCATTTTTACACTTTGTGGACATAAGGCTATAGGCTTATGTATTTTGTTGTTTTCCACTGAAATGCGTTTTCGTCATAATTTTTTATTAAACCAATTTCTACTAGTTTATTTCATAGTGGCTGTTAAATAAACATTATTTCATACCCATCTGAACCTAAAAGTAGCATTTTATTTATCTTTATCATTTTTACACTTTGTGGACATAAGGCTATAGGCTTATGTATTTTGCCGGTTTCTAATGAAATTGAATTTTTCTCATGAATTGTTTCAAACTCATTTCTTCTAGTTTATTTCATGGTGGCTGTTTAGTAAGCATTATTTCCTACCCATCTGAACCTAAAAATAGCATTTTACTATTTGAAATATTTTTTACACTTTTTGGACATAAGCCTATAGGCTTATATGCTTTGCAGGATTCTTCCGAAATTGATTTTATCTCATAAATTGTTTCAAACAGTTTTAAACTAATTTATTTCATGGTGGCTGTTTAGTAAGCATTATTTCCTACCCATCTGAACCTAAAAATAGCATTTTATTTATCTTTATCATTTTTACACTTTGTGGACATAAGGCTATAGGCTTATGTATTTTGTTGTTTTCCACTGAAATGCGTTTTCGTCATAATTTTTTATTAAACCAATTTCTACTAGTTTATTTCATAGTGGCTGTTAAATAAACATTATTTCATACCCATCTGAACCTAAAAGTAGCATTTTATTTATCTTTATCATTTTTACACTTTGTGGACATAAGGCTATAGGCTTATGTATTTTGCCGGTTTCTAATGAAATTGAATTTTTCTCATGAATTGTTTCAAACTCATTTCTTCTAGTTTATTTCATGGTGGCTGTTTAGTAAGCATTATTTCCTACCCATCTGAACCTAAAAATAGCATTTTACTATTTGAAATATTTTTTACACTTTTTGGACATAAGCCTATAGGCTTATATGCTTTGCAGGATTCTTCCGAAATTGATTTTATCTCATAAATTGTTTCAAACAGTTTTAAACTAATTTATTTCATGGTGGCTGTTTAGTAAACACTACTTCCTACCCATCTGAACATAAAAATAGCATTTTATTTATCTTTATAATTTTTACACTTTGTGGACGTAAGGCTATAGGCTTATGTATTTTGTTGTTTTCCACTGAAATGCATTTTCGTCATATTTTTTTATTAAGCCAATTTCTACTAGTTTATTTTATAGTGGCTGTTTAGTAAACATTACTTCCTACCCATCTGAACGTAAAAATAGCATTTTATTTATCTTTATCATTTTTACACTTTGTGGACATAAGGCTATAAGCTTATGTATTTTGCCGGTTTCTAATGAAATTGAATTTTTCTCATGAATTGTTTCAAACTCATTTCTTCTAGTTTATTTCATGGTGGCTGTTTAGTAAGCATTATTTCCTACCCATCTGAACCTAAAAATAGCATTTTAATATTTGAAATATTTTTTACACTTTTTGGACATAAGCCTATAGGCTTATATGCTTTGCAGGATTCTTCCGAAATTGATTTTATCTCATAAATTGTTTCAAACACTTTTAAACTAGTTTATTTCATGGTGGCTGTTTAGTAAACATTACTTCCTACCCATATGAACGTAAAAATAGCATTTTATTTATCTTTATCATTTTTACACTTTGTGGACATAAGGCTATAGGCTTATGTATTTTGTTGTTTTCCACTGAAATGCGTTTTCGTCATAATTTTTTATTAAACCAATTTCTACTAGTTTATTTCATAGTGGCTGTTAAATAAACATTATTTCATACCCATCTGAACCTAAAAATAGCATTTTATTTATTTTTATCATTTTTACACTTTGTGGACATAAGGCTATAGGCTTATGTATTTTGCCGGTTTCTAATGAAATTGAATTTTTCTCATGAATTGTTTCAAACTCATTTCTTCTAGTTTATTTCATGGTGGCTGTTTAGTAAGCATTATTTCCTACCCATCTGAACCTAAAAATAGCATTTTAATATTTGAAATATTTTTTACACTTTCTGGACATAAGCCTATAGGCTTATATGCTTTGCAGGATTCTTCCGAAATTGATTTTATCTCATAAATTGTTTCAAACACTTTTAAACTAGTTTATTTCATGGTGGCTGTTTAGTAAACATTATTTCCTACCCATATGAACGTAAAAATAGCATTTTATTTATCTTTATAATTTTTACACTTTGTGGACATAAGGCTATAGGCTTATGTATTTTGTTGTTTTCCACTGAAATGCGTTTTCGTCATAATTTTTTATTAAACCAATTTCTACTAGTTTATTTCATAGTGGCTGTTAAATAAACATTATTTCATACCCATCTGAACCTAAAAATAGCATTTTATTTATTTTTATCATTTTTACACTTTGTGGACATAAGGCTATAGCCTTATGTATTTTGCCGGTTTCTAATGAAATTGAATTTTTCTCATGAATTGTTTCAAACTCATTTCTTCTAGTTTATTTCATGGTGGCTGTTTAGTAAGCATTATTTCCTACCCATCTGAACCTAAAAATAGCATTTTATTTATCTTTATCATTTTTACACTTTGTGGACATAAGGCTATAGGCTTATGTATTTTGTTGTTTTCCACTGAAATGCGTTTTCGTCATAATTTTTTATTAAACCAATTTCTACTAGTTTATTTCATAGTGGCTGTTAAATAAACATTATTTCATACCCATCTGAACCTAAAAGTAGCATTTTATTTATCTTTATCATTTTTACACTTTTTGGACATAAGGCTATAGGCTTATGTATTTTGCCGGTTTCTAATGAAATTGAATTTTTCTCATGAATTGTTTCAAACTCATTTCTTCTAGTTTATTTCATGGTGGCTGTTTAGTAAGCATTATTTCCTACCCATCTGAACCTAAAAATAGCATTTTAATATTTGAAATATTTTTTACACTTTTTGGACATAAGCCTATAGGCTTATATGCTTTGCAGGATTCTTCCGAAATTGATTTTATCTCATAAATTGTTTCAAACACTTTTAAACTAGTTTATTTCATGGTGGCTGTTTAGTAAACATTACTTCCTACCCATCTGAACGTAAAAATAGCATTTTATTTATCTTTATCATTTTTACACTTTGTGGACATAAGGCTATAGGCTTATGTATTTTGTTGTTTTCCACTGAAATGCGTTTTCGTCATAATTTTTTATTAAACCAATTTCTACTAGTTTATTTCATAGTGGCTGTTAAATAAACATTATTTCATACCCATCTGAACCTAAAAGTAGCATTTTATTTATCTTTATCATTTTTACACTTTGTGGACATAAGGCTATAGGCTTATGTATTTTGCCGGTTTCTAATGAAATTGAATTTTTCTCATGAATTGTTTCAAACTCATTTCTTCTAGTTTATTTCATGGTGGCTGTTTAGTAAGCATTATTTCCTACCCATCTGAACCTAAAAATAGCATTTTAATATTTGAAATATTTTTTACACTTTTTGGACATAAGCCTATAGGCTTATATGCTTTGCAGGATTCTTCCGAAATTGATTTTATCTCATAAATTGTTTCAAACACTTTTAAACTAGTTTATTTCATGGTGGCTGTTTAGTAAACATTACTTCCTACCCATATGAACGTAAAAATAGCATTTTATTTATCTTTATCATTTTTACACTTTGTGGACATAAGGCCTATAGGCTTATGTATTTTGTTGTTTTCCACTGAAATGCGTTTTCGTCATAATTTTTTATTAAACCAATTTCTACTAGTTTATTTCATAGTGGCTGTTAAATAAACATTATTTCATACCCATCTGAACCTAAAAATAGCATTTTATTTATTTTTATCATTTTTACACTTTGTGGACATAAGGCTATAGGCTTATGTATTTTGCCGGTTTCTAATGAAATTGAATTTTTCTCATGAATTGTTTCAAACTCATTTCTTCTAGTTTATTTCATGGTGGCTGTTTAGTAAGCATTATTTCCTACCCATCTGAACCTAAAAATAGCATTTTATTTATCTTTATCATTTTTACACTTTGTGGACATAAGGCTATAGGCTTATGTATTTTGTTGTTTTCCACTGAAATGCGTTTTCGTCATAATTTTTTATTAAACCAATTTCTACTAGTTTATTTCATAGTGGCTGTTAAATAAACATTATTTCATACCCATCTGAACCTAAAAGTAGCATTTTATTTATCTTTATCATTTTTACACTTTGTGGACATAAGGCTATAGGCTTATGTGTTTTGCCGGTTTCTAATGAAATTGAATTTTTCTCATGAATTGTTTCAAACTCATTTCTTCTAGTTTATTTCATGGTGGCTGTTTAGTAAGCATTATTTCCTACCCATCTGAACCTAAAAATAGCATTTTAATATTTGAAATATTTTTTACACTTTTTGGACATAAGCCTATAGGCTTATATGCTTTGCAGGATTCTTCCGAAATTGATTTTATCTCATAAATTGTTTCAAACACTTTTAAACTAGTTTATTTCATGGTGGCTGTTTAGTAAACATTACTTCCTACCCATATGAACGTAAAAATAGCATTTTATTTATCTTTATCATTTTTACACTTTGTGAACATAAGGCCTATAGGCTTATGTATTTTGTTGTTTTCCACTGAAATGCGTTTTCGTCATAATTTTTTATTAAACCAATTTCTACTAGTTTATTTCATAGTGGCTGTTAAATAAACATTATTTCATACCCATCTGAACCTAAAAATAGCATTTTATTTATTTTTATCATTTTTACACTTTGTGGACATAAGGCTATAGGCTTATGTATTTTGCCGGTTTCTAATGAAATTGAATTTTTCTCATGAATTGTTTCAAACTCATTTCTTCTAGTTTATTTCATGGTGGCTGTTTAGTAAGCATTATTTCCTACCCATCTGAACCTAAAAATAGCATTTTATTTATCTTTATCATTTTTACACTTTGTGGACATAAGGCTATAGGCTTATGTATTTTGTTGTTTTCCACTGAAATGCGTTTTCATCATAATTTTTTATTAAACCAATTTCTACTAGTTTATTTCATAGTGGCTGTTAAATAAACATTATTTCATACCCATCTGAACCTAAAAATAGCATTTTATTTATTTTTATCATTTTTACACTTTGTGGACATAAGGCTATAGGCTTATGTATTTTGCCGGTTTCTAATGAAATTGAATTTTTCTCATGAATTGTTTCAAACTCATTTCTTCTAGTTTATTTCATGGTGGCTGTTTAGTAAGCATTATTTCCTACCCATCTGAACCTAAAAATAGCATTTTAATATTTGAAATATTTTTTACACTTTCTGGACATAAGCCTATAGGCTTATATGCTTTGCAGGATTCTTCCGAAATTGATTTTATCTCATAAATTGTTTCAAACACTTTTAAACTAGTTTATTTCATGGTGGCTGTTTAGTAAACATTACTTCCTACCCATATGAACGTAAAAATAGCATTTTATTTATCTTTATAATTTTTACACTTTGTGGACATAAGGCTATAGGCTTATGTATTTTGTTGTTTTCCACTGAAATGCGTTTTCGTCATAATTTTTTATTAAACCAATTTCTACTAGTTTATTTCATAGTGGCTGTTAAATAAACATTATTTCATACCCATCTGAACCTAAAAATAGCATTTTATTTATTTTTATCATTTTTACACTTTGTGGACATAAGGCTATAGGCTTATGTATTTTGCCGGTTTCTAATGAAATTGAATTTTTCTCATGAATTGTTTCAAACTCATTTCTTCTAGTTTATTTCATGGTGGCTGTTTAGTAAGCATTATTTCCTACCCATCTGAACCTAAAAATAGCATTTTATTTATCTTTATCATTTTTACACTTTGTGGACATAAGGCTATAGGCTTATGTATTTTGTTGTTTTCCACTGAAATGCGTTTTCGTCATAATTTTTTATTAAACCAATTTCTACTAGTTTATTTCATAGTGGCTGTTAAATAAACATTATTTCATACCCATCTGAACCTAAAAGTAGCATTTTATTTATCTTTATCATTTTTACACTTTTTGGACATAAGGCTATAGGCTTATGTATTTTGCCGGTTTCTAATGAAATTGAATTTTTCTCATGAATTGTTTCAAACTCATTTCTTCTAGTTTATTTCATGGTGGCTGTTTAGTAAGCATTATTTCCTACCCATCTGAACCTAAAAATAGCATTTTAATATTTGAAATATTTTTTACACTTTTTGGACATAAGCCTATAGGCTTATATGCTTTGCAGGATTCTTCCGAAATTGATTTTATCTCATAAATTGTTTCAAACACTTTTAAACTAGTTTATTTCATGGTGGCTGTTTAGTAAACATTACTTCCTACCCATCTGAACGTAAAAATAGCATTTTATTTATCTTTATCATTTTTACACTTTGTGGACATAAGGCTATAGGCTTATGTATTTTGTTGTTTTCCACTGAAATGCGTTTTCGTCATAATTTTTTATTAAACCAATTTCTACTAGTTTATTTCATAGTGGCTGTTAAATAAACATTATTTCATACCCATCTGAACCTAAAAGTAGCATTTTATTTATCTTTATCATTTTTACACTTTGTGGACATAAGGCTATAGGCTTATGTATTTTGCCGGTTTCTAATGAAATTGAATTTTTCTCATGAATTGTTTCAAACTCATTTCTTCTAGTTTATTTCATGGTGGCTGTTTAGTAAGCATTATTTCCTACCCATCTGAACCTAAAATAGCATTTTAATATTTGAAATATTTTTTACACTTTTTGGACATAAGCCTATAGGCTTATATGCTTTGCAGGATTCTTCCGAAATTGATTTTATCTCATAAATTGTTTCAAACACTTTTAAACTAGTTTATTTCATTTTGGCTGTTTAGTAAACATTACTTCCTACCCATATGAACGTAAAAATAGCATTTTATTTATCTTTATCATTTTTACACTTTGTGGACATAAGGCCTATAGGCTTATGTATTTTGTTGTTTTCCACTGAAATGCGTTTTCGTCATAATTTTTTATTAAACCAATTTCTACTAGTTTATTTCATAGTGGCTGTTAAATAAACATTATTTCATACCCATCTGAACCTAAAAATAGCATTTTATTTTTTTTTATCATTTTTACACTTTGTGGACATAAGGCTATAGGCTTATGTATTTTGCCGGTTTCTAATGAAATTGAATTTTTCTCATGAATTGTTTCAAACTCATTTCTTCTAGTTTATTTCATGGTGGCTGTTTAGTAAGCATTATTTCCTACCCATCTGAACCTAAAAATAGCATTTTATTTATCTTTATCATTTTTACACTTTGTGGACATAAGGCTATAGGCTTATGTATTTTGTTGTTTTCCACTGAAATGCGTTTTCGTCATAATTTTTTATTAAACCAATTTCTACTAGTTTATTTCATAGTGGCTGTTAAATAAACATTATTTCATACCCATCTGAACCTAAAAGTAGCATTTTATTTATCTTTATCATTTTTACACTTTTTGGACATAAGGCTATAGGCTTATGTATTTTGCCGGTTTCTAATGAAATTGAATTTTTCTCATGAATTGTTTCAAACTCATTTCTTCTAGTTTATTTCATGGTGGCTGTTTAGTAAGCATTATTTCCTACCCATCTGAACCTAAAAATAGCATTTTAATATTTGAAATATTTTTTACACTTTGTGGACATAAGGCTATAGGCTTATGTATTTTGTTGTTTTCCACTGAAATGCGTTTTCGTCATAATTTTTTATTAAACCAATTTCTACTAGTTTATTTCATAGTGGCTGTTTAGTAAACATTACTTCCTACCCATCTGAACCTAAAAATAGCATTTTAATATTTGAAATATTTTTTACACTTTTTGGACATAAGCCTATAGGCTTATATGCTTTGCAGGATTCTTCCGAAATTGATTTTATCTCATAAATTGTTTCAAACACTTTTAAACTAGTTTATTTCATGGTGGCTGTTTAGTAAACATTACTTCCTACCCATATGAACGTAAAAATAGCATTTTATTTATCTTTATCATTTTTACACTTTGTGGACATAAGGCTATAGGCTTATGTATTTTGTTGTTTTCCACTGAAATGCGTTTTCGTCATAATTTTTTATTAAACCAATTTCTACTAGTTTATTTCATAGTGGCTGTTAAATAAACATTATTTCATACCCATCTGAACCTAAAAATAGCATTTTATTTATTTTTATCATTTTTACACTTTGTGGACATAAGGCTATAGGCTTATGTATTTTGCCGGTTTCTAATGAAATTGAATTTTTCTCATGAATTGTTTCAAACTCATTTCTTCTAGTTTATTTCATGGTAGCTGTTTAGTAAGCATTATTTCCTACCCATCTGAACCTAAAAATAGCATTTTAATATTTGAAATATTTTTTACACTTTGTGGACATAAGGCTATAGGCTTATGTATTTTGTTGTTTTCCACTGAAATGCGTTTTCGTCATAATTTTTTATTAAACCAATTTCTACTAGTTTATTTCATAGTGGCTGTTTAGTAAACATTACTTCCTACCCATCTGAACGTAAAAATAGCATTTTATTTATCTTTATCATTTTTACACTTTGTGGACATAAGGCTATAAGCTTATGTATTTTGCCGGTTTCTAATGAAATTGAATTTTTCTCATGAATTGTTTCAAACTCATTTCTTCTAGTTTATTTCATGGTGGCTGTTTAGTAAGCATTATTTCCTACCCATCTGAACCTAAAAATAGCATTTTAATATTTGAAATATTTTTTACACTTTTTGGACATAAGCCTATAGGCTTATATGCTTTGCAGGATTCTTCCGAAATTGATTTTATCTCATAAATTGTTTCAAACACTTTTAAACTAGTTTATTTCATGGTGGCTGTTTAGTAAACATTACTTCCTACCCATATGAACGTAAAAATAGCATTTTATTTATCTTTATCATTTTTACACTTTGTGGACATAAGGCCTATAGGCTTATGTATTTTGTTGTTTTCCACTGAAATGCGTTTTCGTCATAATTTTTTATTAAACCAATTTCTACTAGTTTATTTCATAGTGGCTGTTTAGTAAACATTACTTCCTACCCATCTGAACCTAAAAATAGCATTTTATTTATTTTTATCATTTTTACTCTTTTTGGGAATTAGACTATAGGCTTATGTATTTTGCTGATTTCTAATGAAATTGAATTTTTCTCATGAATTTTTTCAAACACATTTCTTCTTGTTTACTTCATGGTCGCTGTTTTCTAAACATTATTTCCTACCCATCTGAAACTAAATATAGCATTTTATTCTTTTTCATTGTTTTTTACCTTTTTTGGACATAAGGTTATATAGGCTTATATACTTTGCAGGTTTCTACTGAAATTGTTTTTTTTTTCTCATAAATTGTTTCAAACACATGTCTTATAGTTTATTTCATGGTGGCTGTTAAGTAAACATTATTTCCTACCCATCCTACATTTGTGCTTTTCCATTCAGATGGATGAGAAATATTATGTATTCAACAATAATTGACAGCAATGAATGACAATTTATTTGATGACATTTGTGTATTTCACAGAAACAAAACCAGCAGAATGCATGACTATAGCAGGCAGCATGATGGTGCAGCGGATAGCTCTGCCGCTTCACAGAAGGTTTGGTCTCAGGTCACAGTCCAAAGCCATGCATGCTAGGAGACTAATGGGAGACTCTAGGTACTCCCAGAGGTATGCACATGAATGTGAGTGAATGAGTGTGTGTAGGATGTATTCCTGCCCCTCACCCAATGCATGTTTGGATAGGCTCCAGTCCTCCAAAAAGTGAAACATAATTTAAATGTCTTAAATGTGTACTTTTTCCATTCATATGAAGTGAAATAAATGAATGAAGACTCATTACATTCATTTAGCAGACAGCATTTAAACAGCAGGATATATACTGAAGAAATGCTGGTTAAGTACCTTGTTCAAGGGTACAACGGCAGCGTCCTACCGAGGAATCAAACCTGTGGCCTTTAGGTTACAGGACTAGCACCTTACACATTATACTACACTGCCGCCCCAAACATGCAAAAAAGTGATAATAAATGCAACAAATACTTGTGTGTGGGTTTTTCTTTCAGATGGATAAGAACTCATGGATAAGTGCAGTAAAAATTTGCACACAGTGGGAAAGACAGAAAATACATTTTACTGAGGCATGCTGCACATTGCATTTGGAAGGACTGATGCGTTTAATCTTGGGCTCAAAGTCCTGAGGTTACCCCTGGTCACTGGGCTGCAGCTGCTGCCTCTGCTGGACATCAAAGACAGGGGTAGAGGAGACAAGATACTAAACTCAGAATAAAAGATGAAATTGAGGTGGATGGATTGCAAGAAATAACTGACACAAAAGGAGAACAGGATGATCATCTAAATATATATATATATATATATATATATATATATATCCAAGAAATATGTTAAAAAGTCTATTCTTATGTCCAAAAATGATTTTTTAAAAAGTCAAAAAATTTGTGCTTTTTCCATTCACCGATGCATGAGAAATCATCTTTATTCAATAAACATACTGAAATAATTCAAATGTTAATGACATTTACGATGGAAAAACTATTGTTACGTCAAAACAATTACAATACATTTTTGAATCCAAAAATACGAAATCACTTTTTTTCCATTCAGAGGGATGAGAAAATGTACTTTTTCGACAACCATGTTGAAACACATGAACATAAAGTCCTTTATGACAGCCTATGTCACTGGTCAAAACAAACTCCAGTTTACAGTGCAAATAGACAAGAATAGACTTACAGCTTCCAGTTGAACCTAGAGTTTAATAGTTTACCTAGTCTAGTTTACAGAAAAGGAAACAAAAAAATGAATAAAAGGAAGTTAGAACAAATAAATCAACACATTGCTGGGCAGGTTCGCAATTTTAAATCACAACTTTTTTGTTCACTTTTATTTTCTACTGGAACAGCACAGCCCCTGTGGGTTTCTCCCCTATGGACACCTGCAGCAGTCATAGTTCACCAAGGCCCTCAGAAAGACACGCATTACTTCTGTGCTGTCAACACAATGGCCCCCAACAAAAATCATCAGCAAACAAACATCCGACTCATGCTAAGAATCTGGGAGGAATGTCAAATACTTTAAAATGTAATGTTCTATGAGGTCTTTTAAAGTAATCTTTTCATTTGAAAATCCCATGTTGCTTGGAAGAAAAGGTATGAGGCACATGTTTTCCTGTAAGCTGTTTTTATCAGAAAAGGCATGGCTACCCCCCACCCCCCCGCTCCTGGGAGATCACTGCCACTCCCCTACTGCCGGACTGACCGACACACTTGTTTATTTTTCCCATGGCTACCGCAAATTCCGACATTTCCCCTCACTGAAAGGTTCCATGTGTGCCCAGGCAAGCAAACAGAAAAGGTAGGGAAATATCCACAACAAACCGTCATTTACATCAGAACAAAAACAAACAAGCCCCAGAGAGCCAAGCTGCTAAGGAGCGTGGGCTCTTTTACTCCAGGAATCCATCTGATGTGGCTCCAGGCAGACAGCCAGCCAAATTTAATATGGATTTATATACAAAGAAAGTGCCTAGTTTAACATAATGAATATTTAATCATGCATGGACCCAGTGAACCAATTTCACACAAGTAATTGAAAGCAGACTTTGTTTATGGCAAAAAAAATTTGAGCTAAACTGTTGACCGAAAGGGGCAGAGAGAGGTCCGAAAAAATCTCACGCTGGATTAAATATTTACTTTGCTGACTTTCATAAAATGGGGCTAAATTGTTCCCCTGGACTGCAGGGTGCTGACCCTCTTGCCCTGTTGGTGAGCGCGCTCAGTGATGTCCATTGTCCGCACCATGCAGGGCTGCTGGTTCCACGCTGACCTGGAGCCATCGTCCCCCTGTCTGCAGCGACCGCCCGTGATGTCAGAACCTCTCACCTTGGCCCAATCGCAGCGGTGCAAACTACTGTCACTCATTCAAGGCAAATCCTGCCATACGGTTTGCATTCAGTTACATCATAAAAGGACACGACAAGTCGATTTGGCGATCAAAACATAAATAAACATACCTTGATGCATGAGACGCTTAATTTGGTGACCCAACAAATATGGGGTACGCAAACAAGGCCGTTTCTGATTCTGCTTCAGTATGAAAATAATCCCATAACATTTAAAAGCATGTAATGAGTGAAACACTAGCGTACTGGAGTTAGGTGAGTCCAAGCTTTCTTTTGCACCCTGAAGACCATGATTCCTTTAAGTTCAGTCAGTCCCGTTTGGTTCCAGTAAAGACAAAACAAATACAGAATGGAGTGAACTGGCAAAAAAAAATGAGAAAGAAAAACATTTAAGAGGATTTGATGGCCAGTAAGTGTTCACTTTATTTCTGCAAAAATAAAACTTGTTATCGGGTTTATTTTGCGATTCCTGGCACCCTTGATAAATCCGCTTAACCACAGTCTAACAGCTTCATTCACTTCAAATCTGTCCGTAGCAATAACACGCGCCACTGAGCAGAGAATAATTCAATAACTGTTTAATATGCTCTGTAAAAGAAAAAAGCACCCGAGAGTCCATGGCATGCAGGCCTTTTATTCAGAGCGGAATTCTGATGTGACCTCAGACTGACAATTATACAATCATCTGTTCAATGGATATACTACTGGACAATGAACATAAACCTCCTGGTCACTGTGAAGTAGCTGCTCAATGAAAATGGCCACATTGCACAGTGCTATGTACCAGTTAGCACTGTAGCAGGGCAGGACTCGGATGCTGTGCATGTCTAATATGTAGTCATTTTACTATACTGCTCGTGTTTTTAGAAATGATGCCATATGTAGTCAATGTAATGAACTGGGCTTTGCACCTTAATGTTTATTTAGTGTAATTTATTGGTAATTCTGATGCCACAGTTTAAGTTCTTTCAGGAAAAGTTATTCTATTCTATTCACACCAGTTGTGGTCCTGGACCATTTCACTGTCCATCTGGTGTGACGAAATGTAGGTCAGGTTAGACTGGCCATGTTGGCAGTGGTGCCATTTTCTTAGACAGTTGCAAATCAGGCTAAAACTGCAGTTACAAATTCATTACTGTGAAGTTAGTTGAAGTACCAAGTTGCTCTTCCCAATAATAGCCTACAAGAATCCAGTCATACTCTCAAACCTCAAGCACAGAGCAGACAATTTGGTCTAGTATGGAATCCTGACCAAATCCCAAAGGGCATGGCCACTGTATTCTGTACACTGTATTATAAATGTGTGTCCTCCCTTACCTTTCAGAGCAGAATATACAGTATGCACAAAGTTGGGCTGGGTCTTTTCAGTCTGGTGAGTTAGTGCCACAGAATCTGCAGGAACTGTCAAAGTGTCAGTTATGCCATCTTTAATATCATTTATTATCAGTACAATTGCATCTATGCTTTCTCATCTAATTCTTGTTGGAATAATTGTAGCTCAAATAAGCAAACTTATTTGTGAAATGGGATGGATCTGAAAATACTGTACATTCTGCACTTGTGTGTGTTGGATTCCCTGGCATAGACAGTGTTGCACAGAAGATCAGTCAGTGCACACTAGCCCCACCACACAAATAAATCCTTTCTGTGGATAATTCTGCTGTTTTTGAACCACTACGACCAAGTTTAAGAATCACAGCATAAATAACATAAGATGTGGTTTTGTACAGCGAGACAATTCATTCCTACTTGGGGTGGAGGGGGGAAAAAAAAACAAAAACAAAGAAGTCTGGTTCCCATTACCACACAGACTCTAAATATCCAGCAATCAGCAGGCGGAATTACGCGTGACAACCAACATCAAATGCTTGTCATTATAAGCGCCGGTAACTGCGCAGCCAGCTCAAGCTGGCTTTATGAAAATAAACAGAGTCAACTGCAGACTATGTAATGAGAATTTGCTACATTTGGTGGTTGCCCACAGCAAAAGGTCTCATCTGTTTTCTATTAGAATTAAAGTCAACAGTTTGGGAAGGCTGTAATCAAAGTGCCATATTGACATGTTGTAGCTGCTGCAGAGATCAGAGCGACTGCACGCGGAGGGCAAGAGCTCCTCCTCTGCAACAAGGCAACGTCACAACTGGCAACCTGAGGTCAACACAAAAAACACAGCCTAATCATCACCGAGGCCAACAAAATCACTGCACACACACGTGCACAGACACACGACATATACATTTTACGTATATGATAAATGAGGCTTGCTTCCCAGTGATGTAGCCATTAAGTGTGCGTTGCTAAAAATACTGGCAATATAGGTTACTTTCATAAATACATACTGAATACTCATATAGCTCATAAAATTACAAACCTAAACATTTAAATTTAATTTCAAACACCTTTAGGATCAATTGAAAAGCCAACTGCAAGCCAGGCTTAATCACCCAATCAGTGCCCAACCTCACTAATGCTCTTCTGGCTGAGTGGAAGCAAATCCCTGCAGCAATGCTCCAACATCTAGTATGAAGACTTCTCAGAAGAGTGGAGGTTGTTTTAGCAGCAAAGGGTGGACTAACTCCATATTAATGCCCATAATTTGAATAAGATGTTAGATGTTGGGTGTCTCCATACTTTTGGCCATGTAGTATATGTACAAACACTACATACATATTGAACCTCCATCTCTCTGCCTTACCCATTCTAGCAAACATGAACAGCCAACACAACCCATAATTGTACGATCGTGTATCACGCACTCTCCATGAACACATATTTGAAGCTGCAACAGCTTAGGGTTTTGTGTAATTGTGCAGCATTTCCTGTTGCCATTGTCTGAACGAACAGTAATTGTATATTTATGCTGCTTTGCGGGAGCTTCGTTCTCAGAACTGTTTGGATCCCCCAAAACAAAACACCTCCCCTGCCAACTCATTCTCCTTTTGGGATTACTGTCCCTATAGCAGAGAAGGGATGCATGACAAGGCCATAATGATGAAGGCAGACTCCCATGGAGAGCTTAACAACCATCCAACAAGACTCCATAAAATCCAGCTTTTATCCAGTAAGGCCTGTTCCAGCTCCTCTGCATCAGAGAGCCCAGGACACGCATTCCAAAGGGCTGATAGCCAGACAGAAGGTCCTGGAGGCCAGTAAAATGCAAAGTTGAAACAGTGAATGTTCTGATGTCTGGGTGCAGAGTAAGCAGTCAGCAGTCAGTGTAGGAAGACCACTGTCAGGCCTTGCATTAAACTGCATGGCTAGGTTAAAAGGGGGGGGGGGCGGGTGATAGTGGGGGGAGGGTTGGGAGGTGACAGGAACCCCTGGATGAGAGCAGACATACCTGCGTTCCCCACAGGACCATCCCGCACAAGCACGAGCTCATCCATACATTGCGCGTCCGCTTTGCCGCAACGATTCTAACGGACTATTTTAAATTTTACCCTCCTTTTGGATTAAAGCAGCCGACTGTGCAAAGGTACAAAAGCTATGAATATCCCCAAAGAAGTGTCCTCACAGACTTGTGTTTACAAACATGTCTGTCTCATCAGCGATCATGCAGAAGTCCACAGACACCCAAGCGCAGGACGAGAAATCAGTGCATTGCGAACGCTAGGCCACATGGCTTTTTTTCTGAGAGCAGGGATTAGGCTGCAGAAGTGATGCTGGGACAGTGCCTCTGTGCGGGGAAGAGAACACGCTCCCGGGTCACAAAGAGTGGAAGTGACAGCGCTTGCCCTCCCATGTCATACAAAGTGTGACAAATCACACAATTTCCCCCTTCGGTGCGAAGAGCGAGCGAGACATCTCACTGCAAGAAGGGCCCCAAATCCTGAGTGCACTGCCCCCTGCCTCCTCTGTAATTTAGACACCGACAGGAAGACCTCATAACCGCACAAGTGTCCATCAGTTAAAAAAACAAATCTGAGGTAAACACGAAGGGGAAAATGGAGGAGGAGAGAGCTTCTCTGTGGCCTTTCCGGTGCTGCGCATGGATTTTCCAGTTGGGAAGGACATTAGACTGCACACAGGCAGTAAATTTAGCCGAGGGTTTCCCTCCCACCCCCCCAGTTAGCGTCATGTCTGAGATGGACAGAACGCGGCTTTGTCCTTGCAGTGTTTTTCCCCCAGACGAAAAGGACGGGAATGACAAAAGATGTCTTTGAGCGGCGGCAAAGCAATTAGCACTCCACCACAGGAGGGTGCTTCACATCAAGGTGAAAAGGCAAAGTAAATGTTTAACTATAAAAAGCACTCCACGCAGTTTGGCATTAATGGCACAATTAAAGCATGTTTAAACAGGACGGTGTTCATTCATTTGCTGGGGGGGCTAAACCAATACTTTTAACTGTACAAACAGGTCACCTGACTCAAGCAAATAAGCCTAACACAGGTGAATGTGTCCTGGATGAACTTCACATCTGCTCAACAGTCCAACAGTGTTTGTGTTCAGTTGTGAATGACTTATTTTGCAATGGCTAAAAAGCAGAGGCACTTTCACCGAACGCGATGACCGGTCACTGTGCTGTGACTGTGTCGGGGGCTCAGTGTAATCTCCTCTCCTCTCCCTCCAAACACAGGAGATTAGTTTTTCCTCCCCAATCAAATGCTAATCAATATCAACACCCTCTCCCACATCAAGGGCAGTTACTCTCCTCTTTCCTGTTTTTATTTTTAGATAAAGTAACAGGCAATAACAGTTTGAATCACAGCCATCTAGGAATGTAAGAAACAAAGAAACAGCAGTTTATCATAAGACCTCTCTCTCTCACACACACACACACACACACACACACACACACTGCACAGGCTGTCACTCTCCTGTACCAGTGGGATGTTTGCAGATTTTGACTCTCCATGCGCCATGGTGCTGACCGCATTTCAGTGACACTAAGCCGGATTTGGTGTATTATTTACCTACATCAGTAAACACTGCATGATAATCCTACCAGATTTTCCTCTTTGAGCACCACATTGGAATATTTATGAACCACTGGTTTTCTCTTTAAATGCACGGTCCATCAGAAGTGCACCCTTCAGAGCGGGGGGGGGGGGGGGGGGGGGTATAAGGGGAGGGCGGTGCTCAGGTGTGATACTTGCCTTCCTGGGCTGGTCTCACACAGGTATCCGGCTGTCCACGGGTGTTTTAACAAGCGCCTGCGAAATGCAAGCAAGGAAGCGGTAAAGCGGGCGACCTCACACAGCACCAGAACCTCAGTGTGTGCTTTAAACACACTCCGTCGACTGAGCAAACACTCTGTTTAATTACAGCAGGCGGGGGAGCAGGGAGAGAGAGACGCCGGTGTGTGTTCTCCACAGTAACACACCGACAGAACGTCTGTCAGACACAGTGTGAGCTGTGTAAGGCCCTCACACCTTCCATACAAACGTGCTATACGACCCCGCTGTACCCCTCTAATCGTGTGTCAGGAACAGTAGGACTAAAGGCAGTCCTGACTACTGGGCCATTTCAATGCAGCCGAACAGCTGTGGCCAGGTGCTGCACAATGTTTTGTTCCGTTACTAGAATCGCCAAAAAAGGTCACGATTCAAATGCTGGAATTCTTCTAAACACATTTCAAATTAATTACAAGTGACTTGTGAAAGCAAATGAAGGGGTTTTCCTTTCTCTGAACAAAGCAACAATTACTCACGCCCACGTGCTTGCACATAAAAGTGTACTTTGGCATAATGCTGTATCCTGAGTTTAGGTTCTCATTTAACAACTAGTATCAAGTGACTTGGCAAAGCTTCCAGTAACTCTCCATAGAGCAAACACATTTGCTCTAAATGGCTTTTGATAGCAGTGCCTGGGGTAGTAGGACAGAGAGGAGCGGGGAACACACAAACAGCGAGGCTGCAGTCAGCCAGGAGGAAAACAGCGGAGAGGAGAATGATGGAGGCGCTGCGGAGCGGGACGCCTGTTTGTGTGGGCACCAGACATCGCCCCGCCAGCCAGAGTTCCCAAACAAAAACACCCGCCAGCCATCCAGCTGCGGGGAGAGACCCAGGCATTCATTCGCTCTGTGAAAACACATCCTTACCAGGCCTCGTACCAGCTGCAGGTCGGAACTGGCCAAGAACTCGAAACACAGAGAAGGACGGTTGTGTGACCCGCTCGGTGTTTCCGGTGACAGATCCAGAACTACACTCTGCCACGCCCCCACCCCCTAGGCAGCGTCCCTAGGATGTGCTTTTGGAACTTGTACTGTAAATTAGGAGCCTGAAATGTGTATGTTGGAGCTTTGCACTTAACATGCACTTTTAGGTCTCACACTCAACACTCATCTGTATGGTTTCAAAATAATAGTGTGGGTTTAGTTTAAAGTAGTCGGTTAATGGAAATTTACAAAGCTTCCACAGTGCAAAGGAAAGCAATTAAAGTTTTTAGAAACTGATATCCCCCATAGAAAGATTAGAAAGAGAAAGGCTTCTTCGAGGGAGTGGTGATGTTCTGCTGGTTGGACGAGACTAGCGAAACTAAAATATGCTATTTCCATCTGATACAGAACGACGGGACTGGATCAGACAGGAATTATCTGTGCAGATCGGCTTCTATACGAGCCCACAGGTATGGGGGCTTGTGCAATGCAAATGAAGAAAAGTGAAAACAAAGTTGTTTTGTTCCCCTTGTGGGAGGCAAAGGAGGCCGATAGGGCAGTGTACTGCCTGTTTGAACACTGCATTGTGTCATTACACACGATTGTTCCGCATGTTTGCTTGTTCTACATGGCCCAGACAACGAAAGGAGTGGGGAACAAAAAAAAAAACCCAAATATTTTTTTGATATATTTATCAGCTGAGATAGGTAAATGAAGTGACCAACAGAACAAAAAAATTCCCAATGCAAACAGGCCTAACACAGATAAGGTATTTAAGCAGCCATTAGTTAGTGTCTGAGTGAAAATAAAAGGCTCCAGCCCTGCGTGATGTTTGTCAAAACAGCATTAACAGGCCGCCTGGTTAGACGAAGAACAAAGGCTTGAAAGCAGGGAAGGTCAATATTTGAACAGGCAGTCCTGGAAACACAGGACTTGTGGAACGGCAGGTTAGGAGACAGCTGTTTCCTTGCCCTGCTCATCAAATCAGACGAGCCCCCCCCCAGGCATAGGAATTAAGCACGGAGTGACCAAAACCCAAGGAGCAAATGGCATCATACAGCAGATATGCATGGTAATGATAATTCTCAAGGGTAGCAATTCTGAGAGAATCCAGACCCTTTATTACCAGTGAGAGGGTCACGGTTCAGACAGGAATATCTAGAGGAAAGTGAGGGAGGGCACCCTGTTACTCTTCCATGGAGTACAGCCAGTAATTGCCCAGAAACAGTTACCTTCGTTAAAGGACAATTTACAGAATTTATATTTTGCATATTATGTAACAAACACTATACCTAAATACATATAAACGTGTTTGCAATGTGGCTTTTCACCCTTATTGAGTCTCCCTTTTTATAGTCAGTAATTATTGTAATATTAGATACTGTCAAGATGTATAAAATGAGCTCGATGACAAACCACTACTTCGGCTGGAAGTCATTTTCAGGAGGGCCAAATGGCTGTGTGCATTGCCCATTAACTTAAGGCACGCTTCATTTGAGGCTCACCAATAACACGGCAGTTCAGCCCTGCGAAGCAGCCACGGCCTCGTCTGAGACAGGGGGACAGTTTCTCAGGGTCGTGACCTCATCGCAGTCCAAACACTCGCCATCGATGAGCCCGGGGCAGCACACAAACAGCTGCAGCTCCAAACAGAGTTCCACAGTCAACGGAGATCAGCGCAGCGAGCGGGGGAGTCAGCCAGTGTCTTATTCCTGCGTACATTTGTAATTTATGGACAATTAAATACCAAATAACACGTACTGACAGGCACACGTATAGTGAGTACTTGACGGGTACATTTAAAACCTGCTGAAATGCTTTTAAGGATAATTTAATGTCTCCAGTTAAGAGACGCCCTCCGCCCAGCATTAGCAAAAGCGTCGCGGCAAATGGGCCGTCAAACCCATTTATACAATGGGCCTGATGAGATGAGTCATACTTCTCACAGTCCTCTGCACAAAGCTAGAAAAACACAAGGACATTAAAATGACATTCCGATAGTCTTGGATTTGGGCGATGATGAAGCAGCAGAATGAGAAACGGCCTGTGCTCGTGGTTGTGTTTCTCGCGCTCACGTTCGAGCATGTTTGTTGGTCCACAATAGCCGACCCGCAGTAAGACGTATTTCAAAGCTCACAAAATTCTGACCCTACATTTGACACCCATTTGACAGTAGCGATTAAAAGCCAGTATTCAAAAGCAAAACCAGGACAGGAGTTTACAGTGAAGAATTTGCAAAGACCATTGCTGCCACCTACTGGTCATAAATAGGTATAACAGATGCATGGTGAGGGGGTCAACTTCATGGCAGGCTACTGGGAAATACTGCTCACGTTGCCCCGATAACCAATGGAAATTAAGCACTCCACGTTTTGGACTGTTTGACTTCAGACCAAAACCAGATGAAGCTTTTCAAGAGTTAATCTTGCATATTTGGCTCTTAGCCAGGTCAACTGGGTTTGGTTTTAGTCAAAGTGCAAATATGCACTTGAGAGCACAGCCACGTGCTAATGTTCATCCTTAATGCAATTTACCACGCAGCAAACTGCATGTCGAGAGCGACTGTGCACATTTTGGAGTTAATAAAAATATATGTATATATTAACTTTCGGTGCAATATTCAGATAAAATTCCAGCCCTTGACACAACCTTGGCTCGTCAATAAATAAATGCTTGTGCCCAGTTAGTGAATAATCAGTTTGGTGTTGGACAGAAAGGAATAAACGTCTTGGAGCAGAACACTCATAGCCCTTATTCTTATGTGTTCAGGGGAATATACTTTCGACCTCTGAAGGACAGACAAGTACCTCTGATCGTAAAGAACACAATAAAACCACTTTGTGTTCACGAGAAAAAGAACTAACATATCTGGGGCACAATCAGTACACACACACAGCTGATAATGAAAATATTTCTGCATGAATGCATCTGCTTTTTTTGGCTGACCAGTCAGACGTTTGAACAGGGACTCGACACCTGACCCTTAAGGGGAGGCGCGATAGGAATGTTTTCACCTATTCACCTTTCCCGTAATCAGAATGACATTTTATATTTTGAATGTGGACAAAAATTCATTCTTTGTATTACATTTTTTTAAAAACATATGTAAATTAGCACAGGAATAATTGAAAAGCTCAAATTTGCATATTAAGCTCAGTAATTCAGCAGTTTTTCAAAATGATTTTATTGATAATTGCTTATTTTTCTGCACAAAATATGCCATCAAATAGAAATCACAATATATATTTATGAATAAAAATATATTTTCTTAAAATGTAAGTAAATGACCCACTATCTTGGTTAAGCACCACAATGTAAAATTTAGTAGCTATATCTATAAGTTGCTAAAAAAAATTTGTGCA
The DNA here is from genome assembly GCF_013347855.1 of Anguilla anguilla. NCBI lineage: Eukaryota > Metazoa > Chordata > Actinopteri > Anguilliformes > Anguillidae > Anguilla > Anguilla anguilla. Next base: position 18,325,176 of record NC_049216.1, on the reverse strand, counting down.
GGAAATATGCAATTTAGAGAAAATGGACACGGCCAGTGTTTTTAACAGACACATGTATTCTTTGCACCTGTGGTGCCTCCCCTCAAGCGCCTTTTCCCAGAACAAGACAATGCGGCAGTGACACACCAACGCGTCATCAGTACAAATACGCGCAACATCGTTTAGAACGGGGCAGTGGAATTTAGGCAAAGCCGAAGAGCAAGCAGAAACCTGGGCTCTGCCGGCGGGGGGGCGAGGCGAACACTTGTTACGGCGCGCTTCTGTTTGACCGCCCGCTTTAACATTTCTCACCGACTGTCAACAGACCGAAGAACGCAGGGTAAACACCGCTGTCCACATACAACCGCGATCTGTTAGCACAGCAAACGCGCGCTTGACGGAGTCTTAAAGAAATCCTTTCAGCACAAACAGAGCCCGTCTTCTGGAGCTGAATAAACAAGGGGACGTAAAAAATGAACGAACCTGACCACGCGGTCCACAAATGGCCCCGTTTAGGAGGGCCCTCCCTGACAGCGGGGCGGGTGCAGCACAGAGAGGCCCGGTCCCCCGTTCACAAGTGCGGTTCCCTGAACGGGAGACCGTACCAATGCTTCCTCCTGCATGCCATGTTTAGCTACAGGCACTAGCCAATGCATAACGAAACATACTGCTTACTCTTAGGTTCATTTCTACTTGGCAAACCCAATCACTCACACCCCCCCCCCCCAATTCCCCTCCAAGGAACAACACAGTCTTCTTGAATGATATTTATTCACAGCTGTATATCTTCAGTGGGAATAATGCAGAGCAGAAGTCTAAGAACTAAGTATCACCATATACAAGCGGATACAAAACTGTAATAAAAGTGCACAAAATGTTAAGCTGCTGCACTTTACAACCTTTGGGGAAGAACAGAGAATCTGTGGCATAAGTTAAGAAGAAATCAGAGGACAAATCAACAGAACATTGGGTGGAACTACTTCCTGAGATTAACTAAGGTGCAAGTAACACCTAGTCACCGGGTTTGGTAGGATGACCCAAAGATACATACATCATTGCAGGGCCCAGTGACAGTGTTCATGCTCACTACACCCTTCTGCTGTGGTTTATTTCCACATCTGTCGGCTTTTTATCGTTTAAAAAAATAAAATCAGGCTCCATTTAGACACAACACTTAAATAGTCATAAATACTGAGGATTTCCAGGGAACGGTATTTAGTGTCCTTTAAATCCTAACAAATGCCTTGATTGTCTAAGAAGCCCATGTATAGACAACAGAAAAGTGGAAATTGGCTTAATTTTATCGGGACTACAGATTGGTATATTAAAAAGCTATATAGGCAGCAGCTAGATTACAAAGTAGTCAACCGACAGTCACTCCTTTTTTTGTAGAATAAAGACAGATTGGCATACAACTGTCTTTTTTATGTCAATGTAACAAATATAGAGGCCCACAGAAAACCTATTATCAATTAATACAATATAATATATAAAAGATGAAGTTTGAAGCTCAAGGTGAAGGAGAGTAGTGTGGGGGGAAAAATCATTTTACGCTATTGCACAAAAGCGAAGTGTACGCTCAACAGCAAAGTGCACACCCAATAGGCTCACGCTGCTCTGCGTCCATCGCGGCAGCACAGCTACTGATCGGAGGGCTTTCTGCGTCTGTGAGGCAAGAAAAGACGAACCATTACTCCATTTTTACTTCTAATTTCAGCTTAATATTTGGCGTTGGTTCAACTGAACACAGGTTTGGGTGGGCTGGCTTTCGCTTTCGATGAGCATCGTAAATTGCTGCATCAGAAAACTTAGCTAACATCACAAAACAAATACATTTTAGTATGCATGTAAAGGGCTCGTCTTTTTGAGTAGAGTCAAGCTGTGACCTGGGGCCTAGCTTAACAATTCATAGCCTGAGCCATAATCATCATTTAGTTTGATCATTAGGGACCGGGACACGGTGCGTTCAAAGCAACATTTACACACATCAGTGAGGTGCAGCTTTAAGGAGGACAGAATGAGAGCTTACTTCTGATAGCCAGGCTGCTGGTACGCTGGTCCTGCAGGCCTCATCTGGATGGCCACAGAGCACTAGAAACGCACAGCAGCGTTAGGAGGCAAACAGCCTGAACTTATGCTGAGATCAGGCGCCACCAAACTTCCTGCTTTAACCATACTGCACTAATACCTGGCTGACATTTTCTAAATGTCCATCACAGACCTTTTAAGGAGGTCAAGTAAGGGCGAGGATGCGAACATTTTGGAGCGCAGATCAATAACAGATATTTTCTCGGCCGTACTGGCCGATGCCAGCCAAGCACCTTACTGTTCTACATCAGAGCAGAAACAAGCTGCAGCCAAGTTTCCACATTCATAGGATAGCAGACATCTTATGAAAGGGAAAAAACAGTTGTGTCTATAAATAATTCATTTGAAATTGTTTACTTTATTATTAAGCAGAGACCATAAGTCTAGAGCTAACATTTGAATAACTTTGCTTGTGTCGACAGTTGGTAAAAATTCTAAATTTGAATGGAGTTCACATGACTAAGATTAGGTTAGTTTTTAAATGGCACTTCGATTTTAACTTACAGCTTTAGCAGGATATTATGCAATTTTATTTTATTTTTTTAAAGAAGAAAAACAAGATATTTCAGCTGCTTAAAAAAAAGCAAAGATGAACTTCACCAGAGTGAAGAATTTGGATTGTACAGTGAGGAGCAAAAGCAAATAAGACACTTACTCTGGTCTCCACGTTTCCCTCCTGCTGCGAAGGGCTGCTTTCAGATGACCTCCTCTTTCTACTTCATGGGATCAAAAAATAAAAAAATTAAGAACAATGAACAAACATTTCCACCAAAAACAGATAATTCAATTTTCCACAGAAGCATGAGGATTTGTTCCTTATATAACTGATTTGGGTCCATCCTCCACGTCAGGTTACACGTCATTTTAGTTTAGGAACTTTAACTTTGTACATCTGTGCATGCCACTGTTGGAACCACCTCTGACAGGAGTGCACAGCAGTGGTGGCAGCCAATCACAGCGCAGCAGCAGCTGGCGGAGACTGACCTGGGGGCCGTGGGGCACTGCTGCCTCAGCGTTTCAATATCGGTGAACTCCACCGCCTGGCCTCCGCTCCGCGTTTTGAACACTTCGCCCTGGAAGAATGAGAACGCTTCACATCAAACATTTACTCACTTTACCCCACAAGCAGCACAAAACAACCCAGATCAAACCAGCATCTCTCACAAAACGCCTCGCAGCTCACAATTTCAAATGCTGACACAAAAGGTTTTCTACATCGTGGGGGGGGGAAAAAAGCCAAGAGTTTTGAAAGTGGTTTTTTTTTGGTTGTTTTTTTTTATTTTTATTTTTACCTTGAAGAGTTTTGAAAGTGTTTTTTGTTGTTTTGTTGTTTTTTTACCTTGAAGAGTTTTGTCTGAACCTCCCCGTCGGACGCCACCTCCTGGTGAGTCAGCACGTACTTGTCGCATTTGGACAGCACGTTCTCGTTGGGCACGGACACCGTAATGGCATTGGGAATGTGAGGCTGCATGACCGTGTCTAACTCCAGACCGTTCGCCGGTTTGTGAGCTACCCATTTCTCCCCACCCGCCGAGCGCGAGCGTCTGTGCAGCTGCCGAACCGGCAGCCCGGTCTGCTCAATTAAACAGTAAAGCAAACAAAAAAACAAACACAAACAAAATGCATGGAATTATCAAGGGCCCCAGAAAACCACCCCAGCTAGCACTACAAATGCATGCTTCTTATCATAACCAAGCTAATTAAAATGGGGAATGCACAAAATGATTGAAGTTTAAATTAAGTTTGCTGAACTGGTTTTATAAAAAATAAAAAATCCAGAGCATTAATGAAATGACCATCAGCCCCTCACTGCCTTTAAAGCTCTAAAAGCTGGATGTTAACAGGAGTCTTAAAGCTTCTCAGAATTTCAAGGGCTGGTAGTCAGACATTGCAGCATACACAAAAAAAGACACAAAGATCAGAGATTTCAGGTTTTTTCCAATAAAAATTCATTCATTGCCAACATTCACATGAAATAGACGCCAAATCCAAAGCTGATTTGGAGAGGTTTGAGAGGTCAAGGACATGGTGTAGAACAGCATGAGCATTGATCTTTAAAAGCCATGCGGATTATCACGCTTCAAAACAAACAGGATTACTTGATCAGGGTTATTTTAACATGCAGAAGCAAAGTAAGTGGACAAAAAAAATATAGAAAACAAGACAAGCTCATGCAAACAAATGATTGTCATACTTTACTTCACATTTCAGTTTAACTCATTTTCACGGGTAAACAATTTCACGGAGTACCGCCGGGGCTCGATAAGAAACCTTTATCTGGTGAAGCTGAATGACACAGAACGGACTGACAAGACTAGAACACCATTCAAAGTAAAACGAGTATAAAGACATCAAAACTTGAATTGCGAAGACAAAACATCTTAATATGAACAATTTTCTCATAGCATAAAAAAAACTTATTCTCAATTTAAGTGCTGTGGGGTCAAACAGGGGGGAAAAAAAAAAAAAAAAAAAGAAAAAACTTCAAACCGTCCGACTTCAAGGAATAAAGCTTAACTAATGTGCAGGTAGAAATTTAAAAGGTTTTTTACACGCAAAAAAAAAAAAAAAAAAAAAAAACATAAAAAGGTGCCGTTGGCCACTTTTAAGCACATCCAAACTGCGTTTTAAAAAAGTTTAAAAGTTGGCTCAGCTACCTATGCTGCACCTACAGCGGAGTACGCCAAACACTGACCCTTTCACCAAACTGCAGGTCCGTATCACAGGGCTGAACAGGGACATGGTGCTCCCCAGTCCAGGACCTGTCTCTGCTCCTCTCTCTGCTCGGCTCACAGACCCTGCCCTCGCACGCTGCGGCCCACTGTCTAGCCTGTCTGCGGTCTCTCTGCTCCCACTCCGAAATACTGGAGGCTACGGACGGGGCGCCCTGCCTGACTGGGGGGCGGCAACACGCAGGGGCCTGCAGACAACGCCCGAGTTAGTGCATGCACCAGCGCAGACAGACGGACAGATGGACCCAGGAAGACATCCATGCACCACCGTTTGTTAACAGAGTACACAATTAATGAACACAAGCATTATGAGGAGCACCCGATGCCCGCTCTCTGTATTAGGACCTCATGAATGAAAATGAAACGGCCATGCAGACGGACGGCTGCGGGCGGCGGGTTCGAACGCACGGGGGCGTTCTAGAAGAGCACGTCGGCGTAACCTACGGGCACGGGAGAGGGCGAGGCCGATCTCTTCAGGGGCCCCCGGTCCTTCTGCCGGGACGGGCGCTGGGGCTTCTCCTGGTCGGGCCAGTCGCTCTTGGTCTCCGTGACGATGGCCGTCAGCTGTTTGAGCTTCTCGTCCTTCACCCACAGCCTGTTCTGCATCTCCAGCTGCTTGGCGTTCACCCGCCGTTCCTGCGCGCAGCGGGGGGGGGGGGGGGGGGGGGGGGGGAGAAGCAGAGGCCCCGTTAGCAGAAAACACCTCCTTAGAGCCGCGCGTCAAAAACTCACAACCTACTGAGTAGAGACATGCATGCATACCGGTGTTCATTCTTTCACTCAGTTATAAACTCCATAATCACACTAAACACTGTTACATAAGGTCTTACACTGGTCACTGCAGACACAGCTATGACATAATGGTTCCATGTGTGAAGACGTGTAGCTACCCAAAGGCCTGGGTCTACAGTAATGCACTGGCGTGTGAATGGCCGTGTTTAGGTGCAGACGGGGCACTCACGCATTCTTTCTCCCACTTGTGCTTGGTGTCGGAGACCACGCCCTGCAGCCGCGCCTCCATGCGCCTCTTATCGGACATCTCCCTCTGCAGCTTCATGTCCCGGCTCTCCAGCTCCTGCTGCAGCGTGCGCTTGTCCTCCTCGTAGATGTTGGTGGTTTTCTGCAGGATGTCGATCTGCACACAGCCGCGGTGGTTAAGGGGGGCGGGGCGGGCATACGGAAGCAGGAGGGCGACGGGGGAGGGGGGAGGCGGAGGGGATCACCTTGTACTCCAGCATTTTGACCTTCTTCTCCAGACGATCCACCTCAGCTTTCTGGGAGGAGATGACGCTGTCCTTCTGTCCCAGCTTCCCTCTCTGCTCTTGGATGAAATTCTCCTTGGAGACGAGGCTGCCGTCAAAATCCTTCAGCATCGATTTCAGCATGTTGGCTGTGTAAGTGAAAAAGTAAATAACTATTATATTTAGAAAATGAATATCTCGCAATCAAAATGAAAGGCAGTGAGGGGGGGGGGGGGGGGGGGGGGAAGTGCCACACAGCACACATTCAGTTTCGCATGAACAGACGAGGCCCTTCTCTTACCGGCTTTGTTGTACTCCTCCACCATCATTTTGCGGATGCTGTACCTCTTCTCCAGCACCTGGATGAGGCGGGGCAGGGTGTGGTCGTCTGTGGGGTCGGTGATCTCGCAGGGGGGCAGCGGGGGGAAGCTGTGCATGAGCTGAGTGAGGACTGAGGGGTGTTCTGTGGGACAGAGAGCACAGTCTCATGGTCAAACTAGACAGTGCACTGTCAAATTCATGTAAACACTTTTCTTGGGGGGGAGACAGCACAGGCGTGCAGAGCAGCAGCAGAAATAAGGGCGTGCCGTGTCTACCTCCGTTCACAGGGCCGCCCCGCTCCTGCAGCTGCCGGGTCAGCTCCTCCTTGAAGGCCTGGTTGCGGTGCCGGCGGCCCGCAGTGAAGCCGCATATGGGCCGGTCCTCCGGCCGCGCCACCTCCACCTCCTGGGTCATCTCTGCAAAGCGCATCACCAGCTGTGCAGGACACACCGCCGCGAGATCAGAGCACGCACAGGCACCGGCACACACACCGTCTCACGTTCAGAACACACAGGCACCGGCACACACACAGACACCGGCACGCACACAGGCACCGGCACAGGGGCTGTCAAGGTCAGCCGCGCCAAGAAACCCGGCACTTCAAAAGCACCACCGCCGAAAAGCTTTCATTTAACAACTTCCACGCACTTGATTTGGAGTGTTACGATTCTGAGAGCTTTCAAGGATTTAAAGAGTGTGGGAGCTCTCAAAACATAGCCACGGTTTTGAAGAGAATAAAAACTGAGGAACAATCTCTGATTACACACACATTAAGGAGATTTGCTAAGGGTACTCCTGCCAATAACAATGCATTTCACGAACCGGGGGGGCGGGGTCTATTTGCCCTTAAGTGGTGAACCCAAAGAACTACATCCCCAATAAATTTTCTGTTCATTTTTAAACAAAAAGCAATACCTAAGCAAATTGTAAGGACAGAACCATACCACAGTAGATAACATTTCAATTTTCTAAAGTGTTTTTTTAGCCAATGAACAAATTAAGCTTCAGGGTTATAACTGAAAACAATAAATACTATTAAAATATGAGTTTCAAACGTCTCACCAAGGTTTCTTCATAATCGTCTGCTTTTGGGTTCACACATACGACCATGCGAACCTTGCCTTCCCCATCAAAATAATTCTTGAACAGATGAGTAATTTTAGAGTCTCTGTATGGAACCATCTGTGGGAATTTGAGAAGGGAAGAAAAAAAGAGATGAGATTTTAAAAATGCACTCCCAGTAAAACCCATTTAAGATTACACTTAGTCTAATATTCATTTTATAGTTGCCAACCTTGTTTGTACCGCACATCTGATTCTCACGAAGGACCTCGATGCATGTGCGCAATGTCATCAGGGATTGATTGATGTTGCCTAGGGTGGAGGGTGACAGAAGTTAATTTCCCAGGCTGCCACGGCTCTGCTAAACAGGAGAGGGAACTGCGGCTCACCTGCTTCTCGGAGGCGACTGCCCTGGGCCTGGGTCCTGCTGGTTCGCTCGCTCCCCGCCAGGTCCACCAGGCACAGCTGACTCACGTTCACCTGGTCCTTATCCTTCAATAAGGCACAGCGCTCGTCACCATTCTGAACAGCAACAGTAACAGGCCTACGTCCTCAGCTGGCACAGCACTGTACTAGCACCGCAGAGGCTGTGGGTACAGTATATGAACACACTGCATGTCGCTATACATAAGCCTGTGCTCTGAAGTGCGCAGACGCGCGCGCGCACACACACACACACGTGAGAGACTAGTGCGCGGAGGGACTGGAACCCTCCCTTCCAGGGCGACTACAGGCAATTTATGCACTGCCCAGCAGAGCTTCCAGCGAGAACTCTGGCACAGACTGTATTCGATACCAAACGGTGAGTCAAACACTCGCAGCTACAGCCAGGGTTGCCAACGGCTATAAAACAGTCCGTTTGCAATAGGACAGCAGATGCAGTCAAAAGGCCGGAGAGCCTCCGCACCACCCTTCACACGACCTTTACCTGAAGGATATTGTCCCCGTCGGCGTCCAGGGGAGCCTGTGCCAGCTTTATGATGAAAACGCTGTGCGAGCGGCTGGACTCGCGGTTCAGCTGGGTGTTGGCAATCCTCCGTTTCTTCTGACCTGGGACATCACCGTTAAAAAAAGGGGTGGGTGAGCTGGCTAATGTTTCAAATGTATGCACATTTCAAGGAATGGTGGCCAGAACTAAGAGCATCTTCATATTAAAACACCAGCTTACCTCGCCAGAAAACCTCAAAGGCCTCTTCTGTTGACTTGACCTCGACCTCTGTGCACCCAGCAACGTACATATTGTGATTCTGGTCCTCACGCAGGATTTTAGACTGCGGTGGTCTGAAAGAACAGTGCGCAGGCATGACAACCAGCTCCAGATTTTTTTAAAGAAATGGCTCACTTTGTGGGGTTTTTATCATTTCCATTTTAGTCTAAGTTTTCAGTTGGCTCACAGTTTGCGTGTGAGGAATGATATTTTACATATTTATGGAATTTTCTGATGAACTGCCAAATTTACAATAGCTGGCATGGGTGTGTGTGGCATAAGAAAAACACTAAAGTAACTCCAAAATAGCCTGTATGGCAATATTCTGCCTCCAGAGGTTGTATAGATTTGTATTACCTAATTGTTCTTCAAAGAATTATTGAAGAACAATTATTGTTTTTGGCTGCAACCATTTCCTATGGTCCATGCAACCTGAGACCAAGGCTCAAAGAAACACAGGCTTGACATAAAAACAGATATTTACATTTGTAATAGAAGAAATACTGTAAAACGAATCTGTTCATATGCACAGCCTTTGAAAACAAAGTTGCTGTATGAGTTAATTTGTAGTTACTTGAAGAGTATTTTCACAAAACCTCAAAATGTCCCATACCAGCCAAAGCAAAGCCAGCTGCTTGCCAAACTTCTGCAAGTATGTAAAATATCCTTTATTGTTCATGAAAACAAATCAGAACCCATCCAATTTTAACAGTTTGAACAGCATGCTACAAAAGAACAGTTGGTTAATTGCGTACATTTGTGAATTCAGCTCAATAGAATTGTTTTGCAAAAGCACCTTGGATACATGTATTAGCATGCAATGACTCATGACACAATGGCACCATGCACAAGGCACAAGACAACAACCTGGGCAGCTACAGCAAAGACCACTGCAGTCCAATGATGTGTTAATTAATTGTAAATGAAAGGATGCTTTCATATTCACACTGGAAAACCTACCTTTTCTAAACTTTAAGAGCACAACATTGCAAACACACACATTTGTCACCCAGAACAGAACTGGGTACTGTAAGCTTCATCCCAGTATAAGCAGGACTTACTTTGGCTTGATGGGGTCAAATGGGACCTCTTCCAGGAGATCATAGATATAGTTATTGTAGATTTCTATGTAAGACACAAAAACACTGTAGCTGCTGTCCTCGTCTACTCCCTCGGCCCTGCAAGCCTCCTGTGGGTTGATCATGTCAGCAAACTCCGGGTCAAGCCTTTGCCTGAAAATGTGTTGGGAATAGATTAAATAAAACATCTTTAAAATAAACCAATTTTTCCCCCCGCATTTGAAACACCCCTTTTCAAATACAGAGGAACAGCTTGCACACACGCATGCACGCTGCTCCGTCGTTTCACTCTGCAATCCCCCAGCGGAAGCACTGCAGTTACAGCACCAGAGGGCAGGACACTAACCTGGAGGAGGGAGTTTTTGGCACAGACTGCTGGCTCTCTCTCTTCTGTCTGTCCAGTAGAGCATCAACCTGATTTTGGACCTCCATGCCATTTTTATCGTCGGGCTTGAACACCTGGATATGCACACGGATAAACCTTAAAGATCATGTGAGGTGGGCTAAGAAACTATGACAAGCTGTAGATGGGGCAGAAGGTTTTTCTTACAAATCTCTTGGCCTGGTAAGGGCCTATGCTGTTAAACAGCATGTCTAGAGAGCGAGGCAGAAGCCCACCCTGCCCTGCAGAGCCCGTCATGGTGAAGGTTTTGCCACTGCCCGTGACGCCATAAGTGAACAGCAAACCTACAACCACAACAAACAAAATCACTTTCCATCACAATAACGGTTTAAAATCAAGGCACTAAAACATATACACATTCATGTTCATAAACTTGTCAATTACAAACGTTCAGCTGTAAAGTTTAGGACGTAATTTAATTGCCTTTACCATTTTTACAGCGAAGGAGGTCATCAACAAGTGGTTTAGCCACATCCTCAAACAACTCGATTTGGGATGTTTTCAGGCCAAACACTTTCTTGAATGTGTACTGAGTCTATGAATGAACAAAGAAAAAAGGCAATATTTCAAATGAAAACGCAAGCTTTCAGTCGTTTCGTACAAGGCTAGCTAGTTTGTTAATCTGCTGACAAACGTCTACCTCTTTAAATTCTCCATTGCGGTTGGCTTTGAGACCATCGGGTGCGTGTAGCTGAATGGTGCTGCTGCTGATAACTTCGATACAGCACTCTCCATCCTCGGTGCTAAGCGGTCGAACACGGCAGTACACCTGTACAGAAACAACCGTGCGTGACATTACAGAACTACACAACCCAGGAGCAAGCAACAACGGCATGTGAACTGAAACGATTTAGCCAGCTAGCCACTAAGTTTCATAATAACAACAACAAAAAAACATGTTGCCGATTACATCGTTCATTTCATGGGTGAGTTAATGGTGCATTTGGCACACATATTTTCAAAGTAAAAAAAATAATAAAAACGCACAACCACGTATCTGGTGACAACATAGGCCTAACTTAACGAGCTACGAATTGTCGTTAGCGTGTACTTACGCCAACAGGGTCTTTTTGATTACTGGACGGTTTCTTCGGGGCAGGTTTTCGTGGATGTTTTGGTCTCCTGTACAATCAATTAGCCCATACATTTTATTTACAACAAAGCAGACTGCTGGTAAGCCAAATATAGATGTAACGTTACCTAACTAGCTACAGTTGGCAGGCAAAGTAGATTGACCTTGTTCTGTGAAACGTTGTTTGTTAGCTAGCTAGTTGCTACCTGGAATGTTTTCTCCAGCTAACAAATGGTAGCTCATAAAATATCTATCCACCGGCTAACATTCCTATTTGGTTGTTTAGTTAACCAACTAATGGTATATGATACTGCGATCATGTTACGTTAACGACGACCACCAACAATTAACACTAACAAGCAAGCTAACTTTGGTGGCTAGAAAAACCTATTGCCTAGCTCAACAGCATAGCGATTACCACAGTACACAAAAAAATAAGTAGCAGCCTACGGGGTGAAAAAAAACTATTTCATATCGTATATATGTATAAATATTCAGTTATCTAACTAACATATTTACAGTATTTTAACATTATACTCACATAGGCCTACTCATTTTCAACTGTTGTGTTGTTTTGCTAACGCAAATCCTATTTCCCCCGGTCTGTTCTGCCTTTTAGTTCAAATCTTCCCTCCGCCTTTAGTATGACTAGTTTTTCAAATCACGCCAATCACCGAGCAGAAAGCTTCTGGTTGATTTACATGTCCCGCCCACATGACGTAGGGACGCTCCGCGCACTTTTCCGTAGAAAGTACGTAGGGAAGAACGGTGTAGGCTACGCTAATTTTAGTCTGATTGTAATTCACCGGGGCATTTAATAGACGTGCTGAAACTTAACTATCTTAACATATGAATATTAAAGTAGATGGGTGCATTTACAATGAATATAAGAGATGATCAGATGAGGATTTGATAACGCATCAGGTGCTTCTTTATTATTGGGTCAAATATGTTGCTTGCGATATTTAACGATTCCACTAGATGACAGTGTTACTCTTAATGTCTGCATTGAAAACAGTGGTTTTCAGCCCGAGGCCAGACCATATTGTAGCCCAAACCAGCAGGATAGGTGTATACCTGCATGAGTACCCACTGCGTAACACTGCCTTGTGGGAAAGTGTCTTTATTACTTTGGTGGTAAATAGGCTTGCTATATATATACTAATCTGATTGGCTGCGGAAGGCAAACATCCGCAAATCCTCTCTTCGTCATATAGATTAACCAATGCTGCCCCAATTTATATTGGAAGGATTCAGTTTCTGTCTTGATGTACAACAGAAACTACCGTGAAACCAATCGTAATAGAGGGAGATTTATTCCGTCTAGTAGAAGAGGTGGAAAGTATACTCATTGGTTTCCCCAGATTTTGGTTGAATGATTAAAAAAAAAACTATACCAAATCCTTACTTCTTTATAGCATATTCCAGATATTCAGCCTCCCTCAGCTGCAGTGGACGTAGGCTACACACACGAAGTTCCATGAAGTTGTACAGCGTTCGGTAGCAAGTGACATATACAAAAAATAGCACAAGCCCAAGTTACTTGAATGGATGTAGAAAAACATTGGTAGCATAGCTTTGGAGTATGGCTTGTTAATTTTCTATAAAGCAAAGTTTTGTTGTAACTTGTCTTAATTTTTATATTAATAATTTGTTATGCAGACATTTTAGGAAGTTTTTTAAACAGATAATAGCATGTACTGTATTTTGTATATGTCTGTGAGTAACTTGGGTATTTTTTTATGTTGAAAACATTTTTGTTGAGATCTGATGTGTGGTTGTATGTTCATTTGATTTTAATGTGCTACATGAGATTCAGTATCTTCAGATTGATATCAAATTTTTCCTAGTTGTTTTGTTCAGTGCTCCAGCCAACCTCAAAACCTGGTTTATGGCAAGGTGTCTCCCACATGATTATTTTGGAATCTTATTTGTCAGTGGAATATCAGTATCAGGAGAAAATGCATGCTAGAGTGTTCAGATCTAATACCAGAGGAGTCAGACCCAAAGTATCTCCAGATGTGACTCAGATTTGATTTGGACAGCTCAAATCCACACACCAATATTTCATAGCAACTTACTTCACAAATTTTTTTAGTTTTGAGCTGAATTTAGATTTTTAAATTTTGAGTTGAAGTTACGCCAACTAACGTTCATTAGTTCAGAAAAACTCAAATATTTTAGGTTTTTCTTACAATTAAATTAAAGTTTTCTGAACAAAACAACTAATTAATTTTAGTTGGCAAAACAAATTTAGCTCAAGACTAAAAGTTAGTGAAGCAAGTTGCCTAGAAAAATTGAGTATTCTGTACTTTTTTTTACAGTGCATATTCAATGTGAGACAACAGTTAATTTTAACATCAGATTTTTCAATAAATTGTGTGTTGCATAAAAATACAAATGGGGCCTTAATTAAGTTTCAAACTTAAAACCTATTGGTTTTGAGACACATAATCAATTAAAGAGTTCATTTTTTAAATCAGTGCAAAATCGATTTATTATGAAACACAATTTCTTTTTTTAAAATTCCATCCTTTACAATAATCAGTAATGTTACAGTACGGTACATCAGGTGGTCATCCCAGGTTTGCCTATAAAAAAAAAAACAGTGGGCACAGAAAGCTAGCCTGCAACTGAAGCGCCACTGAAATCAGCAGCCCAAATGGCACTTTGTATGACTTCAATAAAATACAAAGGGACTGTAAGGCCGATTCAAGGCCTTGTTGAGGTTTGCATACCGTAACTCAGCTGGGGATACAGTAGTTTCAATAAATATCCTGACAATATACTCCATACTGTGTGGTGTGTCCATTTCTAGGCCCCTGACCATTTAAGTTCAAAGCCATTGTATACAATTTTGAATTTAAAAAACTTTATTATTCCTAAGAATGTTTAAAACCTGTGGTATAACGACCCCCTTCATAACAGACCAGAAAATGACAGTGAGTCATAAAGTCCATACCCTGAACCATTTACATATAAAAATAATTAGAATAATCAAACACAACAATATATTATCTTACATAAACAAAAACTCCCTAAGTTTACTCAGTAGTTCTGAATTTTGTGTGCTGCCTTTTTAAAGGGATGACAACATTTTGACATTATGAAAAGGACATGAATAAATGTAACAAACACAGACACACAAAATACATTGGTTTAGCTTAAAGGGAACATTGAGGTGTTTTCTGTAAAGTAACAGTAGTCAATCTTTCATAAATGAATCAACAGATCTGCCCTAATCGTACACTGAAATCAGCACCATGATGTGTGTTCATATTTGCACATTAACTTCAGGGACTGTGGACTGATGGACATACCAAGCATACACCATGCCTAGCGCTCTTATTATAAGACCCATTTATAACCTGTTCATTTACAATTTGTCCAACTAAACACTTTCCCAGGGAATTATTTTGTTTTGGGATATCCATAGATGCTTTTTAGCTATGTATGGCATACACATTAGGTAAAATATTAGTGAATGCTTAACTTAGTGATTTAATCATAATAGGAATAGAAGCAAAGGCCTATTTTGTTTCACAATGTAGGTCACTCTTTCTTATTTCCCTTTTGTTCTTTGAGGTACAGTTATTATGAAATAAAATCGCACTTGCATGTTGTGATGTATAATTTTCAATAGAAAACATAGAACTGTTTGGAAAACAGGTAGCACAACAGTGACTAAGATATTTTTCTGTTCTCCCAATATCCAATAGGGGGAGCCAAACGCTACAGGCCATCAACGACATGGCAGCAACACCTCTTACTCTTTATACTAACCACTGACCACCCCAATAACAAAACTAGCTACAGTTTGGCTGTGTTTGGTTTCAAGCCCCATTCTACCCATTGACAAAAACTAACGGGATTATGGTGACAATGTGCACACATTAAATTTCCTATTTAACAGAAAATGTATTAAAAGGAGGGAAAGGATCAGAGGTATACAAAAACAAACGGATGTTTCATTTGACCTGAGCTTTTTCTTCATGTAAAACTATTAAAAGTACCTGGTCATGAAATAAAAAAACTTGTTTGGTGATGTGATCCCTGAAAGTGTTGCTGTGATACCAATGGCCCCCTTGCAGTGGTGACCTAAGTGTATGAGCGGCTACTGCTGGTCTGTGGGCAGCCTGTCAGCCAACAGGCTGGTCTCACAGTCAATCTGTGGCCCTTGCAGAACACACCTCTGTTATCTCCACACCCCATTCACAAGCAGTGTGTCTCTCACCAAGGGTGTTGACTTCTGTTGTTCTTGTTGACAGAAAGAAAAAAAGTCACGATAGTGACCTTATCTTGAATGACCGTGTGTAAGTACCTATGTCTGGGCTGGCCTGCCAGCCTTCCGCTCCTCACTGTAAGCACCCAAAGTCTCAGTTTGGGAATAGGTGGCGCCCCCTGGTGGTCAGTTCTTAGTTGGCGGCGCGGGCGGGGGTCTTGGGCCTTCTGTTGCGTTTGCCCCTCTTGGCGAGGGCGTAGTAGAGCGGCAAGCTGAAGGTGTAGATGACACAGAGGCTGAAGAGCACGCAGAGCAGCCCTGCCCCTATGGTGTTGGCGAAGGTGATGGGTGGCGCGTGCACCAGGAGCCACTGCCGGCGCAGTGTCATGTCCATCTCGATGGCCTGCATCTGGAAGAGCGTGCCGATGATGCCGCACACATGAAACAGCTGGTGGCTGTGACCTGCCAAGAGAAGATCATTGGTCAGTCTGCCAAGCAGAAGTACACCTGTTTCTCATATTTACGATTCATCTTTTACTTTGAATTTTCCTATATATTTTCATAAATAATGCATTCAGAACATTAATCTTTTCCCCCTCCCTTCTCTCATCCCATCCGTATCCCCCAGCAGTCCCTGGAGCGTACTCAACCCTGTCTTGAGCCCGATTTCACCCGAATATCACCAGGACAGAAGCCCTGAGCGAGGTTTCACGCAGAAAAGCATCATGTTTTCTATAACCTTTCAGTGAAGAGCTAAGGATAATTCTATGCTCTTCAAGGATTATTTATGTTGCTGCAATAGTCAAATGTCTGTGAAAATTGCTTTTTAAAGATGTGATTAAAAACATACAAATATTGCCAGATTTGACTAGAAGCTTATCAGTTAGCAATAAAGATGGACATATATGGATTTTGCAGACAGCTGTCTATTTAATGGCTTAGGTCACACAGTTTCCACAGTTGTCCGGGGAGAAGCTTTTTAAAGAAATGCAAAGAGACTCCACAGGACGTGGGGGTGCTGGGGAGGCACGCTCACCGAAGTAGTCGAAGCAGCCGGGGGCAAGGCGCTCGGGCAGGTGTGTGGCGAACAGGAAGCCGGTGAGGAAGGCCAGCGATGTGTGCCAGTAGTGCAGGGTGTTGGTCCCGTTGTCAGTGCAGCCCTCACCAGCGCACACAAAGATCTGTGGAGACAGCAGCGTCACCGCTAACCAGCTCTCATTCCCGCACCCACAACCGGGTAAAAAAATATCCACTCAAGATTCACATTCTTTTTTAACCTTTTTACACACCAATTACACCTCTTATGTTACTAACGAGCACCGCAGCTGAAGACTGTGCTCTCATTTTGGCAACCCAGTGACTGTTATGCACACTGCAGGTCACACAGTACCACAGGAGGGCTAGCACTTGGATGGGTGGCATATTTCACTGACACTGAATTATTACCCAATGGGCAGTCGGTATGCCGGAAGACTTAATGACTTAAACAATTAAAGATGCAGTCTGACTATAGAATCCGGACAGACCAGAAGAATCACCCTTTTTTGATGAAGCAGATTAGGATCCTGTGAACTGAAACCCTCACTTCCTGGGTGACACACTGGGTAATTATGCATCACTCAGCAGTAGCACAGTCAGGATTGTGAACTATGGGGAGAACAGGTATTTGTGAAATATTCAGGAATAGAAATGCTTCTAGAGGTTTCGAGAGTGTTTTAGAAGGTGACAATGTAAATGAATCCGTGGAACAACAGACTTACCCTGTAGAACACAGGAATGTTGTCAAACAGGTATGGGTAAGCAAAGGCCAGGACGCGTAGGGTTCTTCCATACTTTGGAGTTCGGCACTCTGGAAATCTGGGTTCAGAAGAGATAGGGTTTGTCTCATGTCTTTGCTCTGACTCATACTTTCATGTTTTCACAAGTTAAAGCAGCGCACACATTCTGTACATGACAATAGTGTCGTGGAAACCAGATTCATTCAAGGTACACAAACAGATTACATTTGCACCCTGAAATTATGAATCAGCGGAGTGCTACCAAAATGATTCAGACTGTATCTTACACAGGAGTTAAATTAAATCTCATCAGTTCATGTCGGTATCTGTTATATATAAGAAACACACTGGCATAGTATAGACCTGAACAGATATGTTTTTTGGTGTACATTTGGATTACGGGCTCTACTGGTAAGAGAAAGGCCCTCTGCACAAGCTACAGGCCTCTCCAGCTGTGCCACGAAGAGCTAAATCCCTTTTAGGTTTCACCTCATTACATAGACCTTGAGGCAATTCCAAATATTACAAGAATGCTAAATAGGTTTTTTTGTATCATACACTCAGCATTGTACCACCAGATACTTTCCTTACAACGCTGTTATTAAGAACAATGCTTTGATTTGTACACAATTAAGGCATTACAACAACAAATTTGCATATCTATGAAAATCTAAATATAAAAATCCTTCGAAAAGTGTAAAATGGTTTTATTTCATATAAACAGGAAGCATCGCTAGGCAATGACTGTCATCAGGTTGGCAAAGGGTTATTCAAACTGCTCTCTAAGCCAGAGAAACACACCAGATGAAAAATCATTGCATTAGCATCAGCTACCACAATGCTCGTTACCTTTTTATGGTGTCATGGTTATATTGCAGAAACGGTAAGCCAAGCCTTAGCAGGTGAGAGGAGAGGGAGAAGGTAAGTTAAGACAGCAATCATGCAGGGTAACACAAGTGAAAAAATACAGGAACAATAAGCCAGGAACCACAGCATCTACTATGACAATGTACAGTATCTCAACATACAGACCAGGAACAGCAGCAGCTAACACTGATAATGTACAGCATCTCTATATACAAGTCAGGAACATCAGCATCCACTGGCCAAGATATTATACAGTCTTCAGTATGCAGTTCTGTGCTGCTTACAGTATCAGAGTAGATGCTGTCTTTGATTGTTAATGTGTAATAAGATGTTAAAGGTCAAGTCTGTGGATATCATGCCATGCTTATGTTAGATATTCATTGATCCTTATATCAACTGGATGGAAAATTAGATTAGGGCCTCAGAAAGGAAACAAAGAGAAGGAGGGGGTGGTGTGACACACATCTAAAGGTTAAAGACACTGTTCTCCTTGCTGGAGAGGAAGGATGGTGTTTGCTCCCAGGTTTATAAAAGGCAATGATAAACAACATGGACACAAGCACGGTTTCATACTACCGACGATGTGTTAGCTTTGTACTGGTATTTACTTTTGCTGACAGTACTAATTGTTTGTTTGCTAGGCTAACTTTACACTTACATTACATTACATTATAGGCATTTGGCAGACGCTCTTATCCAGAGCGACATACAACAAAGTGTATAACCAAAACCAGCAACAAGTGTGTTGAAAATCCTAGAGGGAAGTACACTTCCAAGTGCAGGGAACGACTGCGTAGTTTAACTTGGACCCTGTAGGCTAATCTGATTAAGACATCAAAAATAGCAACAAAGCAGTCTATGCAAATAAAACAAGCAGTAGTTGAGTAGGTACAGGTGCAATAACTAAGTCAACTAAGATAAACAGCTTACCTAGCTACACTTATTGATTATAAAACGGCCTTCTGTGCCTTCTTGGTGACATCCCACTTTTGTATTCCTAAGTCAAACTGTGATGCCGAATACATTCATAAAAAACTCTGAATGACAGCATTTGCTAAGTGACAGCAATGTAGTGTGTGAGCGCTGTCACAGTTATGCACATTTTGTCCACTGCGCTCCCTCAGGTCTCCTCACCGTGAGTAGCAGGCCAGAGCAGTGCAGATGATGGTATTGAAGACAGCAATGGGGATGTAGTACAGGTGGAAGGTGCTGTTTACCCATTTGTCAGGGAAAACATACGCAGAGTAGGTTATGGCTGAACCTGGGGAACACACGTATAAACACACACACACACACACACACACACACAGCTGTTAGGATCTCAGAGAAATCATCTCAAGTTAAGGAACAGTAACAGTAAAGCACCGACACTGTTGGACAGCAGACATTTACCCCCCTCCCTGACTCACCGAGGCTGTAGAAGCTGAGGGCTCCGTAGTCAAAGAAGAAGCAGACGTGCCTGGCGCGGGCAGACATGGTGCTGAAGGTGTGGGCACAGCTGGAGGCCAGCGGGTACATGCAGGCAGACACCAGGAACACCAGCAGCGGCCACGTGAAGACATCGCGCCAGGCGTCCTGCATCAGCACCACCGTCAGCAGCTTATACAGGAAGTACCTGCCGAGACAGACAGCAGCACCACCGTCAGCAGCTTATACAGGAAGTACCTGCCGAGACAGACAGCAGCACAGCTCTTCACACCTGGGGGCGCTCCCAGCCTGCTGCGTGGTGCCGACCAATCAAACGCCTCCAACGCTCCGCAGGAGGAGGGACGACCCGGGGCCTTGCGCTGCACTCTTAGGTGGCAGCGAGCTCCACAGCCTCCAGGCAGGAAGCAATGCTCCGCTGAGCGTGCCCCCGCACTCCATAGGGAGTCTAACAGGGATCAGGAGGCACTGGAGAAGAAAGCCATCCCACAGCCATTTGAGAGCTCCATTTCGAAAAGTGTGTAACACACCTGATAATAGTTAACACAGTGCAAGAGGGGAGTGAGCATCTGCTGAAGGTGGGTAAAACCCAAACTGAACTGGTGCTGTGAGAACCATGCCATCTGATGGATAAACTTCATGCCCTATAGTGCCACAGTCCCACAGGCTGCCCAGTGAACCCAGTGGTGGTTTGTACTCCGTTTGAATGGGTGCCTCATTTAAGAGACCGTGTATCTGCTTTTGGAAGTCACAGCTTTGAAATATCTACTAATTATGAGAACCCATTAGAGGGCATTACTGAGGCGCACTGCTCATTAAGAGCAACAGGAGGCCTCTCCGGTGTGCCCCAGCCAATCCCCAGACCAGCCATTGCCCCGCCCCGCCTGCCCAAGCCACCCCCTGCTCCGCCCCCTCTGGAGCCTCCTCAACCGGTTCTAGGGAATAACAAGGCAGCGCAGAGCTGTCAAACACAGCCCCTCTTCCCTTTGATAAACACGGGGAGCTGTTGCCATGGAGTCTGAGATTTCCTTATCGCAGCTTTGGGCAATGTTTAGTTTGCTAGGTGTGTATTTTTGAAGTGGCGAGATAAAAATGTGAGAGCCGGGGCTTTTGAGAGACGAGGAATGTGAGTCACATGTAATATTAGGGTAGCTGTAACAGAAAAAAAGGAAGTAGTGTTTGACATACCTAAGAAGGCGGAATTCTGAGGATGCCGCACTGCGGGCCTGACAGAGCTGCCGCAAGCGATGATATAGCACTCAGATAATAATAAAGTCCATGCTTGGGAAAATGAGAGCAAGCCTGTAGCACCGCACGCTCACACCTTGGGCTAAAAGCGAAGGGCTGGTGGACGGAGTCACAGCCACCATGAGAAACGTCTTCACTGGCACCCACCCAATGGGTAAACAGCACATGGTCTGAAATACAGAGATCCACTTTCCATCGCTAGCCTTAGTGAGAATCGGCCTGTGGGCTATACAACCTTCCTGGGAATGAGAAAACACAGCAGTGCTGAGAAAGGAAGGTGTCCAAGAGATACCTGGTCAACTATATATTCAATAGTTCAGCGTCACATGACACCTAAACACTACTCTGTCCATGCACCATGCATAAAACCAATACGGAAAAACAACCCAGTCAGAAATGAGTAGCTCACAACATGCCAAAACAATGCCGTCATGACCTTATTTCAAATGCCATTTCGTGAGCGTTACAGCATGCTGGCCTGCGGGTGATGTGCTGATGTCGTGATGTTCACTATTTGTGCCATCGATTAACTTTTATTTGCTGTTATTAATTATTCCAGGCTGTTCTCTGCTGAAGAATGCAACACCTAAATATGTTATGATGAATGATCACGCTGGTGGAGGAGATACAGCTTCCAAACATGTGTTACACACATTTGACTTACAGTTGTGGAGCATGAATTTTGCTATTTGGAACAGCGTTGTTGAGTACGTTCAGTTCCTCAGTTTATAAGCCCCGCTCAACAAAAAAGGCTAAATAACAGCCAATACATTCCATCCATCAAAAAAGACGTGAGACGATAGATATGAGGAAAACGTCACTGAGGTTACATTGTTTCTGTAGTCTATTTTTTTCTGTAATCTATTTTTTAATAATATTTGAAAAACAATTGAATGTTTTAATGGTTCAAATAATCACAGTCCATCAAGATAAAATAGTTTCAGAACCAGCAATTTATACAAATATGTTAAATAAATCTATTGTGCACATATTTTGTCATTAAAACTAATACAACTCTAACAAATACACCTCCATTAACACAAGACGGATGATCACTCAGGGGATGTTGAACATAGTTCAGTACATAATTAACAGCTCAGTCAAACCTAATTAATTAAATGCAGGTGGAGCAAAACGCAGCATGAATTCTGTGTGCCTGAAGCCAGGGTTGTGAAGCTACAATAAAGCTAGCCTTATATGTAAGGCTCAAATGAGTATCACATGCCTCGCTCTATTAGAGACTGAGCATCTGGAATGGAGACTACAAAAACGCTAACCCAAGATAATGAAGATGCCTTAGTTTTTACTAGGTGCCAGTTGTTCAGCAAGGGCCACTGTTGTCAAAGTTAGAAGCATTATGATTCATCTTAAGAGGTAACACAGTTATGCTTGGCAATATGGCCAAGAAACTTCACAGGGACTGGCCCAAAATAATTATAACTAACCTTTATTTAAACAAGGTAGTTTGACTGCATGTCATTGGATGTGGGGAAAAAATGTAGAGGACCCAGAGTGGGGTTTAGACTGGCAGCGTACAGCAAGCATGTGTGCAGGAGGAAGTAGCCAAATGAGTATGGAGAGGCCGTTTAAATAGACCGCCCTGTTATGTGAATGGACACTGATAGGCGAACATCATCAGCTGATTCAGCCGGAGCCAGGCTTGATTCTCGTGGCCTGCCTGAACAAACGCAAATCTCGATTTAGGCTACCATCTACTGTTTTTTGTATAAATTACAACCAAGATTTTGAGATGGTAAACTTTTTAAAGTAGCCATTAAATAAAAAGGACAAATAGCCCATACAAGATGATGCGAAAAGCTGTTTCAGTCCCTGCCTTTCAAAAGCCAGGAGGTCTCTCACCAGGTTGGCAGGAAGTGAGTCCAGATGTTGAGCGTCTCATTGGTCAGCTGGAACAGGCTGAGGACGCAGTCAGTGGCGGAGCTGCAGGGATGTCGGTACCCAGAGATGATGCCATCCTCATGGAACACCTATGCGGGGAAGGTAAACCAGCACCAGTCATACATTACACAGGGAGCACCACGTCAGGACAGGGATGTCCCTGCATTAATGCATTTCTCTCATTGACCTGCTACATCTGCCATAGAGATTGTGCACATTAAGAGCAAAATGAGACCTCTTTGGAGTGCTCCAGCCTATCCCCATTATTGCTGAATGACTGAAAGATAGTGAACTCACTTTGGGGACCTGGTTGATGGTGAAAACACGAGGTAGTTTAATCAGGCTCAGCATGGCAAAGGGTGGGAGTGGCGCTCGTTATCACTGAAGAGTTGTCCTGTGGGCCCTGTCCTGCTCCACGCCCATTCAAAATATGCTGACCACTCCCAGCACGTTTCCACAGCGCCCAACTCAAATTCAGAAGGCAGGTCTGCAGGCAGGTTCTGGCTCCCGGACCCCCAGAGCAGAGACAAAGCAGGCAGCAAGACACTGATAACTTCCTGAATGGAGAGTGGACATGGATGACGAGGCATTCTTCACAAGCTGGTGAACATTGGCTTGTTAGCTTCTAAATATATTAGCCACTGTATAGCTTATGAGAAGCTAACTACTGTAGCTAGAAACATATTGAAAATCATATATATATATTTAAACAGTTCATATATGTCACAATAAAGAAAGGGAATGCCTGACATGGTTTTAGGGAAAACAAAGACATTGAAAAAGCACTTAATGACAATGGCTTCTTTACAGCGGCAGTTCTCTCAGTCCTGTCATCAGGGGATACTGTTGGACATGACACCTTTTCATTCAGACGTAACACCAACTGATTATACACCATATATGCATAGCAGCTGAAATAAGAGTATGATATAGCAGGTCAAACCAGCTGGCTTAGAGGTGCAGGATCATGCCAGGAGTCCCACTGACACAGAGAGGTCACAATAGTGCATTGTTAAACACTGGAGCACCAGGTGCCACTGACACCTTCTACATGGACCTAGAGATTTGTTATATTTTTAGACCTGACAACAGCCTTGGTGGATGCAGTGTTCCACATCTTGGAAGAGAATTCACGATAAAAACACAAAAGAGCAGAGAAGGCCAATAACACAGTACTTGTTTATAAGATGCAGAAGCTGTGCCTTGATCCTTTTATTTATTTATTTATTTATTTATTTACTGTCTTCAAAGGAGTGCTGACCCACATGGAAATAATATATCCACTATATGATTTATTTGTGCACATTAAAGCTGTGGAGCTTTGATGAATCTCAATTCTATGAACTTGTTGGATCAATTTCCCCAAACTGCTCAGAAGCTAAACTAGACATACTGTACTCAATGCCCATCTGTGGTGCCCAGCTAATTTCATATATTAATGTTGGTTAGTTAGCAAGAGGTAATTTTTGATGATGGCTAATGCCTTGCGCTCCAGGGCTAGGATGTTCACACTGGGAGAAAACAAGACACCTCAACATTTTGTCTACTATACTGACTATACTGCCAGTATATAAGATAGACACCTAGAACTACCCTTTCAGGCTAAATTTCAGTAAGCCACACTGTAGTGGTCATAGCATAGTTCTTAGTAATGCCCAGTTTCCTGACTATTCTGCATAATGTACTGTACATAATGAATAACATCCAAAGCCTTGAAAGGTATATACTGTTCCTTTTTGCTCAGCTCAGAAGTTGATTATGTTGGAACTTTGGCAGTATGCTGAGAAAAGCCATTGCACTGTTAAGACAAATTTCAACTTCAGAATATGACTGATGTTTTTTTTACCTGCGCAACGCGTTACTTTATTAAAGCTAAAGTTCCAATAGGAAAGTAGAAGGAATGTATACAGCCATTCCTCAACAGGGCAGATACCCGTTTACTGTACGTATTGCACCATGGCCTTGCTGAAAGGAAAACAAAGGACTCATAAAAAGGGGCCATGGTACAGCTATCATGACATTAGCCCAATCATACACTTTAAAGTTCCTGATTTATTTACAGGATACATGCAGTAGTCACAGGCAGCCTCAACAGTTCACTGATTAGCTAGCTATTGCTGTGTTTACGTGTGTTGCTATGTCATTCCCATGTATATTAGGCTACTTCATGAGCTACTTTCACTATTTGTACAGTCATTCTTGTCAGTATAGACAGCCAACAAAAATTGAGGTGAATAATTACTGAATTTACTTGAATAAAGTTGAATAAATCATTACACATGCAATCAATAGACAGCCTGGTAATTATCAATTTATCCATCCATTTTCTAACTGTTTGATCCAGATCAGGGTTGCGGTGGCAAAAGGGCAAGCAGAACATCCCAGATGTCCCTCTCCCCAGCAACTTCCTACAACTCATCCCGGGGGATCTCAAGGCGATCCCAGGCCAGCCGGTGGATACACTCCCTCTAGCATGTCCTAGGTCTGGCCCTGGGTCTCCTCCCGCTGGACGTGCCTGGAACACTTCCAGAGGGAGGCGCCCAGGAGGCATCCTTATCAGATGCCCAAACTACCTCAACCTACTCCTTTCAATGTGGAGGAGCAGCGGCTCTACTTTGAGGTCCTCCCGGATAGCTGAGCTTCTCACCCTATCAAGGAAAGTAAGCCCTGCCACCCTACGAAGAAACTCCATTTTGGCCGTTTGTATTCGCAATCTCACTCTTTTGATCACTACCCATAGCTCGTGACCGTACGGACAAAGATCAACAGGTAAATTCATCACCACCATCTGATACAATGCCTGCATTACTGCGGCTGCTGCACCTAGATAGCCTTGATCTCCAAATCCCTTTTTCACCCACTTGTGAATAAGACTCCGAGACACTTGAACTTGTCGACTTGGTAAGTATTACAGGTGTTAGTGGCTACAGACAGAGACTGTTGGATGAATTAATGTAGACCATCTAATAGCAGGGTACAGTGAAGTCCTAATACCAGGTGAGCATGACTTGAAGCCTTGGTCAGCACTTTTACATACAATCTGAGACTATAAACAATTACAATGCAGAATATACTTATATTTCTGTTTGCAAAAAGAAATACCAAATCAAATCAAGTCTTTATTGCCTCTCAAGAGGAAATTAAACTGAAGCCAGGCACCACAACAGAACACATATTGCAACAATATTCCAACACAATAATCTAAAACCATAAAAGATTAAACCACAAATACAAAAAAGCATCAGCTAAAACCATATACTGCACAGATCAGGAAAAATTGTATCCAGTAACAGCATGATCGCATAAAATGTGCAAAATGTGCAAAAACTGTCAAGTACCAAAGTACTCAAGCGCATAAGATCACATGCAAATTCAGTCTACTTATTGGCGTATGCATAAAAGAGACTTTGTCTTTAGTCCCCACATACTGTGATTGGTCTGGTAAAAAGTCTAAAATCCATCCAAAGACATTAGCTAATATTAAGATTAGAAAATCAGAGAGGAGTTTGTCCACAATGTACCGAGGTACAGTATAGCAAAGCAAGATTTTATGTGTGAAATTTCCTTGGGAGAGGAAACTTACTGTTAAAATTACAACTACCATTGGAATGTTGTAAATGTGAATAACCTTTTTTGCAAATTTACCCAATGTGTGTATCTGTAGTACAGTGTTGTGGGTATGAAGTTACGCGGCTATGGTTCACTCTGTTCATACTCCAGCTGTCTCCTTGAAAGTAAAATGGCCTTTCCGAACATTGCATTTTATAACATGCACCTCTGTTTTGGTTTTCCCTATTAACTGCAAAATACTGTATTATCGCTTTTAGGGTTGCTACAAATACAAAAAATACACAAATATTTAGGGTTTTTTCTAGATAAAACACTAAAATATTTGCCAAAATCCTACACAAATCTAACCTAGATGTTAGAAGCTGCAAAAGGCACATACCAGTCTTCAGTCCTGCAGATCTGAACAGTGGTTCTGGTGTCAACTTCTTCAGAGAGCCAGCTTTGCTACTGAAAATTTCCACATCTAGGAAAAAAAAAAACTCATAATGAATGATTTTAGTTTGTTTGAATAGGAGCAAGGCAATGTTAATATTAAATCTCACCAACTACACCCACCCAAATACACTGCCAGACAGACTAAGAGACACTAATCAAGCTGAAGCTTCAGATGCTCTTATGGAAAATTACAAAACCAGGGCTTAAACCAGAGCTTTCTTACTCAGTACAGTTTGTGTGCTTATTCTGTATTGGGTCCATAGTCATAGTTCACTGACTGTACACCTGTGTTGTTTACTCAGTCACCTGCACTCCACAGAGAACACTGCCATTGCGGAATTAAAAACACAAAGATTAAACGTCCAATTTAGCCATAACAGGAGAGCCTGTCTAGTCTCTGGGGCCATCTCTCTCTTGCTCTCTCTCTCTCTTGCTGTCTCTCTCTCTCTCTTTCTTGCTCTTTCTCTCTCCACACACACATACACACACACACAAAAGACACCTATAATATTTTCTTCAACCGTTAGCCTGGAAGGGAATATTTAATGTTTTTCATATTGATGAGAGCTACAAATTCCCCCAAGCTGTAAGGAGGCTGTTGTATATTTCAAAATGCACCTGTACATGGAAGTATAAAAAATAATCTCCTTTGTGAGAATAACTTTATGTCTCCCTACATGAAAAGCAACATCAAAAAGGGCAGCCATATTTTGCAGGAATTCATATGAAAAAACAACTTTGGAGGCTGTATGAGGTCATTTTCTCCTTCCTGCTGCTTCCATCTTATCCTGCTCACTAAAATGTCAGAAAACACAATACACTTCTTGCCAGATTCTCATTGATTGTGGCTGACACATTTGTTAAACGTTATAAGAGATTACACGCACACTGCTTATGAATGCTCTTATACATGTGTTCGCCCTGTTGCACCTGTCTATAATTTAGATTGTGTGCGTTCTCCTTTTACGTTGTAAAAAGTGAACATTTCTGAGACGTAGGCATATTTTTGGTAGTCAGCCTTGCATTTACGAAGCTTAGAACAAAATAAGTCAGGCTTGCATTTGAAGAGATTTCTAGCAGAATCTTCTGAACATTCATTTTACTTTCACTATCATCAGATTTTATTGCAACAAAAAGATCTATAGTAAACTTTCATTTTCCACCATCAAGACAAGAAGGACAAAAAGAAAAAAAGGCTACCTTCAGCCTTTTAACATTTTTAGTGTGGCACGAAAAATGAAAATAACCACCTTTATAGTGTTCTAACAAACAGTGTGTTCAGTCTTACCGAATGCTTAGGTATGTTGTTACGCATCATAACGCCAGACATAAAAAAATACACTTACAATGTCACATTTTTGCAGGAACTGATGACGCAAATAATAATGTTTTAAACCTCACTGATAATAACACCATTAACTGTGAACAAGATCAGACATGTTCAGTTTGGGGAGGCAGAGCCAACAGGTTTCTCTGTCCTGACGGGATGTGACTGACACCCCAATACAGCAGAGTCAGAGAGAGCGGTGAGCTCAGGCGCAGTTCACACCCCACAATGTCACCTTAGCAGCTAATGCCTTTCTCTTCCTCTAACTTTGTTTATACACCACACGTCAATAAATATAAGTCCCTCATTCTCAATGAAATGCAGTCTCTGCCACAAAAGCACCTTCATGCTTAGAAATCTCAGTGGATAATTAACTTGTTTCTTTCAACCAATCGGGTTTGAGGGCATGAGTGCTTGGTGAGTAAAAGAGGGAGCAAAAAAAAAAGAAAATGCAAACATATTGCAAAATATCGTTTTCAAGTGCTTACTTTAAGAAAATGTTTTTCTTTCATAAAAAAACAGACAAAATGTTTATACTGTGGTTTCTCAGCTCCCTTAATAACTTTATGATACTCATAAGCCAGAAGTAAACATTGTGTGATGGTTCGTGGTTTGTGTAGGAAGACCGGATGTCAGAAGTGGCGACCAAAGGTTTCCGCGGAGACGCGTGTGGGTCACTACGGCTCGCACGCACAGCCTGGCACGGCTGGCTCCAGTACACCCCCGTAACACACCAGCTACGTCAAGCTGCAAATGGGTAACTAGCGGTTAGTCACACCTCAAACACATTCTAAAAAAACAGACGGGTGCAGAAGGCCCGAACACGGGGAAAAGAGGCGTTCCACTCCGGTTCCCAGCCACCTTGAGTCAAAGGCTTAAAAATCAAACAGAAGCCAAACATTTAGATGGGGGCAATCTCATGAATGTACAACTTGCCTGCATTAATTTTTAAGTGTCAACATCCAAACAAACAGTGGGGAAATCACAGTGAGGTGAAATGTGCTATGCGTCCCTTGTTCTTTTCGCCTGTTGGGTAATGGCTAAAAAGCATCACTGCCATGAACAGTTGAAACATACCAATAGAAAATGTTGCCCTTAATTCAAGAAAGAAATAAGGGGGGTGGGGGGTCAATCTTATAGGCCTCCCTGAAACTCATCTACATGTTACTGCCACTGCTGCTGTATCTAAGAAATAGTCTCATCTATAACAATGACCAAGATCAGATTACTGTTATATTCACATGCGTATCTATGGCGCCCTGAGAATACTGAACTTCCTGCACGCAGAGAAACAAACAAACACGTTTCCAACTGAGACGCAGTCCCACAGCACCCCCCCCCCCCCCGAGGCTGTGCCCACCCCCAGTGTGACCTGTTCACTGCAGAGTGGAGAGAAGCAGAACAGGGGGTGTGGGTGGGGGGTAACCTTCCAGCCGTAGCACACACGTGGGGGTTCAACGGAAAATTACTCACCAAAACAACAGTTCTGGTTTTGACCCCAGGCCTTCTCATATATCATTTACTGCTTCAAATGCATTCAGCTTTGCCACAACTTAGCATACACAGACAGGACGCTAAACGCAGCCACTCACGGGGACCCTATCTTTAAAGAGCCTGGGTGAAATTCATTTCTGTGCAATGAAGAATTTCTGGTTCCTAATACTGAGAACTGACATGTTCGGCACGCCTGCATGTTTCTGTTGGGATATTTAATTCTTCCAATGTATTACTTGTTTCGTCATGTGTACGTCTTGTGTTGTCTAACTACCTGATAATCAGAGAAGGCGATGTTTGCCCCAACAAGAAATGGAAAGTCGACCTATAGTGGATCCGGTTTGTCTACAGGTACTGCTGAGATGTCTCATTACCAGCCAACAAACTTGTCCGGCAAGGTTGAAGGTGACAGAAACTTCTACAGTATTCACACCCACAAGTTTATCCCAGGGTCAAGTCCTCACCTAGAGACATCATGGGAGGGGTACTGTTTGGAATATGCAAGGGCATGGTACAAACAGCCTCACAGTGCAGAGAACTTCAGTGCAGTTGAGCGAGTTCGTCAACATCCACTACAGAAGGTAACATTACCAGCTTCCCTGGCTGAGAACCTTGGTCTGTAGCTGTGAGCTAATCACAGCTCTTTTTGTGGCATGCAGACGGCAGCAGCTGTAGTTCCATTAGCTGCAGTAGACCTACCCTTGTTTCACAAGCTTCTCATTCACAACTTCACACAGTGTGCAAGCCTCCTAGTTTTCAAGTGCACCATCAGCGCATTTTGTACGTACATTCCGATATGGTTAAAGAATTGATCACTATCATCTCCAACAAACAGCAGGCAGGTGGAGCAGGTATTATGTAAATGGTCCCTGCATGGTCCATCTGTTCATCAGTGAACAGGGCAGCTAGGAAAAGCTATGTGCGGCTTTGGATTAAACAGGGTGTAATACCTATGGAGCAAGGACAAAGATGCTGTATTCAGGAGACGATATATAGCAGCTGTTAGAGAGTTACACGCAAGGCTCCAGTGCAAAGCCAATTTAAAGATGAATTGGTAAGATACATTTTATCCAGTGCATCCAATTTTGGATTTATTGGATAAAAAGGGATATTAGATATCAATATGCATATAATGCGGGCCTGCAAACATATGTGCAACAGCTTAAACGTATGAAGAGCTTAAAATCCACACTTTTGTATGAAATAAGAAAAATCTATGTGTGTTCTACCCATGCGCACGTGTGTGTACATATTGGGCATATATATATGGGGCAGTTTGTTCAGGAGATGACTGATCGTATACATCACCAACATTGCTCCAAAGCAATTCTACTGATCTTTTTCACTGGGTTAAAAATTACTTGGAACTGACAAATTAGATGGAGATGCTGTAAGTAACAGCAGAATTGCAGAATCACTTCAATTTTTTTTTTAAATCAACAGGCAGTAGGGGAATTCGTGATCTTTTGCAAATGTGTGTCCCTTTCACAAAGATTACTGTCGTGATTCCTGTAAAAGTTATTTCTAATGTCACCTGATAGTTATATGAATATTCCTGAAGTAGCCCTCCTTAAAAAGAAAAGAATGACAATGAAAGAACTCAAGTTTTCTGCTTCTTTGACTACAGATAGGCAGTTAGACAGTATGCATTACATATAAAATCGGGGTGTTAATTTCACGTTAACTAACCAGAAGTCAACAAATATGAACAACTTTGCAGCACATATAATTCAGCAATCGCACGAATTCACAAAATTACGAAGTGACCCACTGTCAAACTATAGCAATTAAGTTATCTAACTAGATGAAACCCAATGATACCTAATAGTGCGCATCTTACAGTATAAACGTAGCGTTTCTTATGTTCAAGATCAGGTCAATGCAGCTCAGCAACTAAAAATCAGGCTTCATACCAAAATCCTGTAATACCTGTTATGTTCAAACAATACGACTTTGTACAGATTCGGTGTTGACATCCATTAAAACCTGCAACCAAGAAGTCTTGTAAATCTCTACAGATGCTCAAATAGTAAAGCTAACAGATTCCCCTCAAATTATTCGCATGTCAAATCTTCCGTGAAAACAATGAAAGTTCTTACACGTGACTTTCCGAGGCAGGACGAACGGTGGAGCGCTGGTAGCTGGTAGCTCAGTTGCTGGTGAGCGAAATGCCGGTCCCTATTGCCCTCACTTGATCCAGCGAGTGAATCAAGTACAGCAAGTACACATTTTAAGTCCCTGATTTTGCTCCCCACCTGTGGGAACTTCTGTGTTCCGATTGGACAGAGAATCCCCGCCCTGGGTGGGGAGCCGTTACCTGGAGACGACACGTGACCAAACTTTCTTACTGGGAAGCAAAAGGTTT
Source organism: Anguilla anguilla (assembly GCF_013347855.1). NCBI lineage: Eukaryota > Metazoa > Chordata > Actinopteri > Anguilliformes > Anguillidae > Anguilla > Anguilla anguilla. Next base: position 18,293,362 of record NC_049216.1, on the reverse strand, counting down.
AAACAATGGTATGGTAACAGCTTACTATTGATATATTGTATTTATTTGGTTTGCTAGCAGTGCGTTCACAACAACGACAATGATAATAGTGATTGAGCGCGTATGAATGTCTATGTAAATTTATTTTCTAACGTGGTACTTTTGATTTATTTGCAGGCGGTGTAATGCAGTGGTCACAGTTCAACTCTATAAAGCAATATATGCTTTATAAAGAATGCTCAGTGCCTGCAAATGAACTCAATGAAAGTTAAAAACACTTCTGAGGGAACAGATCATGTCTCTGATAACGTATGACTTTTGAAATAAAAATATGAGAGAAAACAGGTTTGACTACATTTTGCCTAACACTGCATACAAACTGTTTATTTCTTTGCACCCACACCCTCTTTCTTTTGACATAATACGTTTTTGAAATCACTCTTAAATGACCAATAAGTATAGTTTAAATAAACCCAGAAGTATCCAACACGGTACTGTGTCATCAACTGAGGCAACCATCGTGGTATTCTTTCATCTTCCATGCTATAGATAACCAAGAAGATGTAAAAAAAAGAAACTAGATTACGAACATTTACCAAACCAGCTCCAAGTAGCTTTTTATATTATATGCTCTATACTCAATCTGTTGTTTTGTGAAAGACATAAAGTATCCACCACCATGTTTATTGGCTTGCCCTCAATTAAACAACTAAATACAATTGTCCTCCACGTTATCTGTTATCTTCTGTCAAACTATTTTTGGCTGGACCGCAACAGCGGGGCCAGCCCTACAAATGAAAATGTCCATGACTGAGGCACTGAGTGATGAAGTTACACCATTGGTCGGCCGGAGAGGTCCAGCCATATACTAGGTTTTGACCTGGTCTTGTTAAATGAATGTAAAGTTTGGAAGCGTTTGCAATTGTGAATAAACTAAAGCAATTTAAATATTTAATGAATACCTGCCTTGTAAAGTCTGAAGCTTCTCTCAGATCAAGTATAACTGGTTGCTCTGTTCATTTTTTTTTTCAGGCTGGCTCTATAACAATTAATTCTCAATCTACTTTTAATTATGCTGAAGCTAGCTTGTTTCTAATACACCTGTGCAAATACGAAATTAAAAGAATTTACTTTTTACTCTTTATACACCTCTGACAACCAAATCAGAAATAATTGATAATAAAAAAGAAATGTTGTACCTAAACCCAGCACCTGAATTCAGTTTGAAGTAAAAGCACCTTACTATATTAAGCCCTTGAGAAGTACCCACTGTTTAGAACAGAATCTCCTGTCATTACCTATAATGAACACCAGAGGACAGTGTTATAAAATAAATCAAAGCCCAGCCTGGGTGTGGACCAAGAAAGAAGAATGCAATATACACATGCAAACAGACATACATTCACCTAAAATTACCTTCATAGACATTTTGAGTTAATCATTGTTGATCGTTGTCCTGTAAATGGCAGCAGTGTAATTGAAAAAGTATGGGACATCAAAGATGAGGGAAAGATTTAGAGTATGTATACATGAGGGTTTTTTTTTCCAACATTGATGTTAATATCATTCTTGTGATCAGGGGGCCATGTTTCCCCATGATGCAGGTCTGTTAAGTATAAGAACCTGTAATGAAGACCCCCCAGGATAAAAATGGGAAAAAAACTGATACAAGGAGCACTTGTGGTATTCGAAATGAGAAGCCTCAGGTTTCTGTCAGTGCACTCCTACCATAAATTTCAGGTCGCTGACACAAAGTTAAAGTTAGCTACATCAGCATCCTGAGCAAATGTGTCAAGACTGTCTCTCCCTCTGCTGTGTTTGACTCCATATCCGCTCTAATTACAGCACTCATCTCAGCCCAGGTGCAGCTCCCTGTCACACACACGCACACACACACACGCTTCTCTCCGAGCTGCCTGTGGAGTCTGGGCTCAGGCTCAGCACAGATCACACAGCCTCTGGCTGAGCCGTCTCTCTCGCATGTCTAAGGTCCCCGGCTACATCTGTATTTCTCAGCCCAGCGGGCCCCTGTGTGCGCTCTGTCCCTCCTCAATTAATCAGCACAAGTAAGTGAGCATTTGACTGAATGCCCGTCTGGATCTGTCATCGCTCTGCAGCCAGACTATCTGTTAAACATTTAAAATGAACGTAATGGACACCGATGGGGTTTTTCTTTTTGAAACGTCCCGCTGGAATAAAGTTTAGGGCCGTGGTGCCAGTTTATTGAGCTTGACTCAGTTGTTTTGTTTTTATTGTTGCGTTTGTAGTTCCTGACACTGTAAGGATCAATCAGCTGAACAGCAAAGCTATTGCGTTCAGTCGCCTTGAATGTAATCTGTCTTGCTAACCAGAGGGCAACAAATGAATAAGAATCAGTTGTGAAATACTTTCATAGAATTTATTTCTAGTTTTGTTACAGCCAAGAGAAATAAACAGCCAAAGCCAAATAAAACACCTATCAATCTCTGGGCCCCTAAAGACGACCCTCCTGTGGCTTAGAACCCCCAGCTAGGATCCCCACAGACTGCTACGACTACCTGGAAGAGTGTCTAAATTATGATGGCGTTATATAAGTAGCTATTTATTTATAAATAAATATAAATAAAGATATGTTATAATTACAATGTTCAATTATGTATAAATTAGACCATTAAAATTTTATTGTAAACTAAGTTGTTTACAGGGTGGCACGGTGGTGCAGTGGGTCTTGGGTTCGAATCCAGCCTGGGCCTTTCAGTGTGGAGTTTACGTGTTCTTGTGGGTTTCCTCCGGGTATTCTGGTTTCCCCCCACAGTCCAAAGACATGCAGGTAGGTTAACTGGAGACTCTAAATTGCCCACTGGTATGAGTGTGTGAGTGAATGGTGTGTGTGCTCTGCGATAGATTGGCGGTCTGTCCAGGGTGTATTCCTGCCTCTCGCCGCTGAGATAAGCTCCAGCACCCCCCGCGACCCTGCCCAGCATAAGCGAGTGCAGAAAATGGATGTTGTTTATGGAACTTGTGGGGCCTACATTCAGAAGGTCAAGTTTGGCCGTGGGGCTGGAAATCCAAACTGCACCCATCTTCATTGCCCTTCTATAAATTCCCAGAACTGTTTTTATTTTATTAATCTGTGGAAGAAATGACAGTAGAGCAGGATGTCCTAACTCAGACTCACTGTGTAGACTCTTCATTGGCTCCACTGGCTTCTAATTAAATTGGTGATGTTGAGGTAGAGAATAAATACTGTTCTAAACTTGGCTTCACCATTGTTATTGAACTTATGTCTGGTAAAACATATCGGTTGCAGTTGGGCTAAAGGTAAAAGGCATTTATCTCGCCGCTAAACAAAACTGAGGCCAGTGCTGTACGTGGAATTGTATTAAGTTGAATGCTAATCTGGATGACTAATTTTCTTACACTTTTTTATAGTGAGATACTTTCATCTTTCGTAAAACTGCAAACCACATTTCTGTCACAAAAAACCAGCATAGCATTCTAGTGAAATGATTGCAAACCCAAGATGGTGTTGATTTCAAATCAAACCTGCCTAATGAAGAGCTCATTAGGTGCGAAAGCCAGCATTCGCAGCATGCATGCATAGCCTGGGGAAACAGCGCCGGGCTGATCCCATGTCTAGTATCTGAGAGCACAGCACTAGCCTTCTAATACGCAGTATTACTCTGTGGATCTCTGAACGCTCTGAGAGGGGGTGGAAACATTACCAGGTTCTGCCCTCAAGCAGGCTTAACTTATTTGTGATGTCTTTGCCGTTACCAGTGTTCACACTGACAGGGCTTGCTTCAGCACAAGCTAATTTCCCTGTATTTAATGGCCAATCAATTCTCAGTCCATGTCGTTCAATGGGAGCAGCAGAACCACGGGGGGCAATTAACACAGCCGCTGGTGAAGAAGTGCAGGATTACTTCTGCCCGCACGTCACAGCAGAAGAAAGAACTGGCCTGAATGATCACCGGTGTGAAAATGGGCAGCTACGCAAACAAATGGATATTTTACCTTCTCTGTTAATCGAAACGGTAAACCTGTCCCATTGCTGATGAATCCTCAGACAGGCTGCATGTTTCGCGCACCGGTGCAGGCACACTGCCAGTGCCTGATCGACCACAGGAGGGGACAATAGACTATGAGGCAGGGATTACCCTGTCGACAGAATCCCTCAGTCTCTCGGTGCTGCTCGGCCCAATTACCTGTCTCCTGTCAGCCCTCCTAGACACAGTCATCTCTGGCGCGGTCGTGATGAGGGTCCGGACCACGGGCCTCCCGTAGCCGCGTAAAGGAACAGTGCGTCAGAACCGGGGCACCACCACCACTGAAATAGTTTTCAAGCCAAAAACTTTTCCGGAGTTTCTCAGCGGGCTCCCAAGGGTACACGGTGTGCTCCGGCATCACAAGCCGGCCCGTGTGCTGCTACACGGCGTGTTTACCGCCTTCTCGCCACCCTTGAAGCTGACAGCAAAGGCTCCGCGATACCAGCCCAGGCACATCCTGCCGCTGCCAACTTTCTTGATCATCCGAAGCCTTTGAAGCCGCTCCAACTGATCTCCCAGCAGCCACTTCAATGCACACCTTTCTGAAGCAGGAGGAAAACTTTCACTCTTCAGGGTGTCAACGGCTCTGCCTGGCTAGTGAATAATGTATATTTCTGTGGATTCAAGGATGCCAATGTTTCCCCAGTTCTCATCCCCCCCCTTGCAAGATGGATTGCCCTTACCATGTTTTCTTCTTGGCTGCCTCATAAATTTTAAGCTGTTTTTGACTGAAGGGTTAGTGCCAAGAAGGTAAGAACTAATCGTCACAGTTTGGTCGTGCTCAGTACTATACACTGAAAATGTTGCAAACAATCCATCTCCTATGCATTTGTGACTATATTCTGACCTGAGATCAGCACTGTGGAAGTGTAAGAAAATATAAATATACTGTATATCAATCTGGACATTTGACATTACTCATATTAAGAATATCTTGTTTTGTTGTCATTATACATATTTTTTAATTTTCTTTGAAAGCAAAAACATCTTTTGAATTTGCCCATTCTGGTGCTTGAATCACCTTGCTTAACCCTTCAAGCTGCAATGTGTCCTAACCCGCCCCGCAGTCAGGGCATTCCACTGGCATGGGCGGCCCCAGACGCTGACGCCCTTGTCATAACAGCCTCTGCGCCCCGTCGCCCCGAGGACAGCCGTGGGCCCGGGCACGATGCCACCGTTCACCGCCCAAAGAAGGAACGAGACGCTAAACTAATTAGCGGGCCCAAGGGCGGGCCCGAATCATCTGAAAGGCTCCTCTTCCTGTAGGGCAGACGGAGGGGGGGGAGACGGGAGAGCGCGGGCAGCCGGGAGCCGGCCCCCTCCGCAGGCAGGACGCGTCTGCGTGCGCCGCGTAGCCGAGGACGCGGAGCGGTGCCTGCCCCATCGATCCCCCCCTGCGCGCGCGCCCGCCATCCCCTGTCCTCCAGACAACCTATTCCAAAGCAGGGCCCAATTGAATGAAGCCCAGTTTGTGCGGGCGGTAATCAGATCAGACGGGCGCGGAGGAGAGCTCCAGAGATCCCGTCTCCGGGCTGCCGCCGCCCTCACCGCGCCATGAATCCCTCTAATGCTATCAGAGCCATCTCCAGATGGAAGTGCAGGCTGGGGAGGAAGTAAAAAAGGGTATAAAAAGGATAAAGCCTGGAGCCTGTGTGGCTAATTAAGGGAGGGAGATAAACTGAGTGTCAGGGTGGAGGTAGTATCAGGCAGCAGTGGACGGGAAAACGCTGGAGTCCATAAAACGGCAGAGAAGGTCGAGAGGCTACGCCAGGTTTACAGCCCACTGTGCGGCTGCAAGACCCGTTAGAGGCATCAAGTGCACTGAGTGTGTGAGTGTGTGTGTGTGTGAGAGAGAGATAGAGAGAGAGAGACAGACAGAAAGAGAGAGAGAGACAGAGAGTCCTTTATTAAATCAAAGAGAAACTGGAAAAATAAAATGGAAGCTTGATTAAGCCTGAAATGAGAAGTCACAGCGGGGCTTCGAGCGAGCGCTTGAGAAACAAGGTCGACATTTAGGGAGCGTCTCTCTTTTTCCGTCTCGCCACATCAGGAGAAGAGAAATGCCAGCAGACACGCCAGTTTAAGAAAAAAAAGCCTTTATTTTAGGACTTTAAAAAGCAATTGTAAGCACAAAGATCAGACTCTTTATATAAACACTTTTTTTCTGCATAAAAAATGTAGCATGTGCACTTTGTGCTTGGATTGCAAAGTCTGTACAACCTCTGGACACTCCCCTGCGGCAGGAATCCAGTACACACTTTATTGCATATGTCACATGTGCCAGGAGCTGCACATGTCAATTTACAGGAGACTGGACAGTGAGAACAGAAATATAGGACCCATACAATTATCCATTACACAATAGCAGCTTTCGAGGGAAGGCCTTGCACATTGTCTAGAAAATAAACAACAAAACCAAAAAATTAAAAATAGAAAATAAAAATATATATATATATATCAACCACTGACAGTATCAGTTGTGCTTCTGCGCTGTTAACTCCCACTAACAGCTAGCCCCCAAGCTAATGATTTCATCATTTAGACAAATGCAAAACCAGTTGATAAAAACACAACCCCTATAGGGATCTGCTGTTAGGAGCCTATTTTCCCTTTGAAATAGTACTGAATCCTAAGACTATTTGTACAGTTTGCACACGTCCCCTTAAATAGACTGCTGTGAATTACACATCTCTTTTGTTCGCTAAATTTCCAAGGCTTTATGCTACAGAATCTAAATTTCTAGACTGAAATTTTCAAAAGGCAGTTTTTCCTCCCCTCTGATTTTCACCCCTCCTCAAGAGAGGGGGCGCACACACTGCCAATTCCACCCCCCCTCCCCCCCCATCCATCCATCAAATCTCCCGTCCGACATCTTATAATGGCAGGCTCTTTATGGAAATCTGAATGACGCATTAACAATGAAGCAGGGTTCTTATTCTGTGAGTTTCAACTAAACAACAGAATAACCAACACTTTGGTATGAACAGCAAATGAGAGTCGGTGTACAGCCCCCTACCAGGGAACTATCATTTCCCTTTTAGGAATCTAATGCTTTCTCAGTCCCATGAAGTGGCGAGTATGTGCATAGTAGTGCTTTTACGAGATAAAGACAACATGAGACTATGCCGGAGCCTTGTGTTCCCACAGCGTCCTCACTGCGTTGTGTTCTGTTCCATAAGAACTCTAAACTGAGCCCTGGAACAGACTACATCTACCACAATGCAGATTGTGCCAAAGTCACAACACTGAAATGAAATGCAATTACCATGCTTCCTGGACCAATCAGAGTGCTAGGATGTACGGCAGTTTCCGCACTGCTGGCACAGTAGAGTCCTGTCATAACGGGATTAAATAAATACTCTATAAAATGGGGCTTTTTATGCATCAAGTTGAACAGCAAGTTACTGTTACTTGTCTCCAAGGAATCTTTTTGGGTTTAACTGACTCACTAGTCTCTCAGATCTACATGTGCTGGTCACAATGGCCTCACTACAGAACCTTATCAATGATTAACGATCAGCGTGTACAGTGTCCAGTGCGACAAAGATTTCCCCAAAAAAAGAAAGAAAAAAAAGAAAGACGTACAAGCTCAGTTCATTGCACTTCAACAAACCACAGTCAGGGGCAGTGGGGGACAGGGGTAGGGACCCACACAGGGAGTTACAGACTCCCACTAGGTGGCAGAATCCATTTTTAACATTCATTGCATTCCAGCACCGAGCAACGATCTGCTGTCAGTCCCTAAATATTATCGGTGTGATATCCCGAAAAGTGGACTCCTCCCCCCGGCCCCGGCCCCGGCCCCGGCCCCAACCCCAATGCAGCACTTAGAACCAGCGCAGACCTCACATTTCCCAGATGCCAACTGCCGAGCCGCTGACTGAGAGATATGCTCTGCGGTCTATTAACAGGAGGAATTAGACAGTGGCTCTAAGGCTGGCTCCTCTTTCATTAATCTGTCAATAGGAGAACTCAGAGATTAAATAGGTTTAACCCACACAGGCAGCTGATGGGAGAGAGAGAGCAGGGGAGGCGGAGAGAGAGAGAGAGAGGAAAGAGACAAAGAGAACACAGAGGAGAGAGAGAGAGAGGAGAGAAACCGAGAGAAGAGACAGAGAGAAACAGAGAGAAACAGAGAGAGGAGAGAGAGAGAGAGAGAAAGAGAGAGAAGCAGACAGAGAAAGAGAGATGAGAGAGAGGAGAGAGACAAAGAGAACACAGAGAGGAAAGAGAGAGAGAGAGGAGAGAAACCGAGAGAAACAGAGAGAGGAGAGAGAGAGAGAGAGAGAAAGAGAAACAGAGAGAGGAGAGGGGGGGGGATGGGAAGGAGCGGGCATCATTAGCAGCAGGTGTCAATGGTCTGCATGTGCTGGGTAATCATTTCGGCTGGCCGTGTTCTCGTTAAGCAGCTAAAGACGTTTACCTTGTGCTTGGCGATACGCTACGATGGCGGCCCCACTACCCAGCCTCCTACACTTCGCCCACAACAAATATGTCTGCAGCTTCAATGGTGAGCCAGAGGATTTCGAGGGATGAGCACTGATTCATCAAGAGAAAAAAAGAAACCACCATTTTAACAAAAATACTATAAATGCACGCAATGGAAGAAACAGAAAAATAAATAGATGACAGAAAGAATGTTTACACAGCCTATGACCATACCCCACTGGAACATGCTTTCAACAGGCAGAAAATCAAGATCAATGCACACGCAGCAGCTGCAAGCCACTGCAAACACAGATTTCCAGAATAAAGACTTCCCTTATGTTCCCTGGACTGCGACTGAATCACGAGGCAGAGGTGGGCTAGGAGGAAAAAAAAAGGTGTGTGTGTGCGGGCGTGTGTGTGCGTGTGTGTGCGGGTGCACGTGGATGCGTGCCGTGTGTGTGCACACCAATGCCTAGCAAACAAATGGTAACCACAAGTCCCATGCACTTTAGGGGCAGGGTCATGGGTTGGTTTGCAATGGATCGTGGGTTGGCTCCTGATTGGACAGAAATGGCAAAGCGGTATGCAGGAATATGCAGTAAGCACAGTGAGCACACAAGCGAGAATGTTAACTATTCGCTATAATGGAATGTGACTGCGTTTTGAAAATGGCTGTTAGTGCCAACAAACAACTAAAACAATAAACCCCTAAAAATTTCAGCAGCACCAGGATTACCACGCAGCCTATCACGCTCCTGTTCCTCAGCTGTCCTTAACAGCCACCTGCTTGTCCTTAAACGCTCATGTGACTGCCGGCAGCTCCAGCCAGGCGTATCTCAGCTCTCAGTAACACCAGCTCAGAGCCGCCACAGCGTCACGGGACTAATTCGCCCTCTCTCTCTCTCTCCCTCTCTCTCGCACGCTATCTCTCCCTCCCTCCCTCCCTCTCTCTCTCGCCCAGCTAAGTGACCGGAGCCCTTTGCAGGCAGTCACTCAGCGGCGTGGCGCTCACCCGGCTCTGGGCTAGCGGCCTGTCCGCGCTGATATCCAGCCCAGAGCCCCAGAGAGCTGCGGTGAAAGGAACCTGGGTTTGGGACATCCGTTCCAGAGGCCACCGCTGCCCCCTCTCTCAGCCCAGAGCTGTGGGCGAGCGCTGCCTGAACTGCGCCGAGCTCCACCCAGGCCAGCACAGCAGGCTGCTCCTGGCCTGGCCTTCGCGGCAGCGACGCGGGCTCAGTGAAGGGCAGGTGGGAGTGGGACTGCAGACGGGAGGCTGAGATCCACACCAAAGCACTGCAGTGAAAGTGCAGGGTGGACCCAAGGCCAAAGTGGGCGGAGCCACAGATGAGCCACTGTGCCAGGTGCACACCTCCTATCTCATGAAGACAGGAAACGACCTTATAAGGAAACATGAAACCAGGCGGCCTTGTGCTGTGAGATTTGCAACAGTGAGTAGCCAACAGATGCTTAACACCATATACGGCAACATTGAAACCCCCAAGAACAAAAACACAAGAGAATGGCTAGCACCTTCAGCACACAAACAGCTGTCAGGGCCCCAGCTTATACATTACAAAGTGCTGCTGTCTCAATGACACGGACAAAAACGCATGATTCTGACTGATTCTTTGGGTCGGGCCTCCGTTCTGAAGAGTTCTGATGGCAAGTTGACACCACACCACCCCCTGCACCAGAGACACTGAAATGAAGAGGATGGCTCCGAAATAAATAAGAGTGTGGGATGCAGAGAGACTGAAAGGATGGCAGCCTGTCCGATACTCTGTAAACTCACCTGGCAGTTTCCCGTCACATTTAGGACCAGCTTCCCATACACACACACACACACACACACACACGCGCACGAACACATGCCCTGAAACCACGTTTGCAGTTAATTACACCTGCCCGCCCAAAGGAAGCTGAACTCCTATCACTCTGAAATGTGTGTGGAGAGGGGGGCTGAGTGAGAGCCCTCTCTGTCTCTGCTGCTGAACTGAAACGGACTGCGTTCTCTTCCCGAGACCCCCGTGCCTCCGCCCCGGCCCCGCCCCCCTGCTGTCACTCGCGCTCGGCCCCGCCCCGATCCCGGTCCGGTGGGCGGGGCTCTAGTTGTGCTTCGCCCGCCCCCCTTTCAGGTAGCTCTTCCAGCGCTTGACGAAGTCCCTGAAGATGGGCGCGTTGTCGATGGAGGCCAGCAGCTGCAGCTGGTTGATGTGTGTGGTGTGGTAGTCCCAGCGCGCCAGGTTGGGCGCGGTGCCCAGCATGAAGTGGCGCAGGTCGTAGATGGTCCCGGAGCCCGTGTCGTACAGCGGCAGCATGGCCTTGAGCGACTCCATGCCGCGGCTGAAGAGCAGGCCGGCCTCGCGGCCCAGCTTGTCGCCCGCGGTCTCCGCCAGGTCGTACAGGCCGATGAGCGAGTAGATGAAGCCGTTGAGCACGAAGGAGCCGGGCGTGGTGGGGTACTCCTCGTACCAGTCGTGCTTGTTCATGAAGACGGCCCGGACGCCGTGCTGCTCGGAGGGCAGGCGGTAGGGCCCGGTGGCGCGCAGCGCCGCGTTCAGGTACACGGGGTCGCGCGTCAGCAGGTAGGCGCGCACCAGCGTGGACATAGCCTGGCCCTGCGCCATGGCCGAGTACCAGCCCGGCTCCAGGGCCCGGAAGCCCTCGCCCAGCTTGCGCGTCACCATGATGGGCCAGCCGCCGCGCTCGTCCTGGTTGCGCAGCAGCCAGTCGCTGGCGGCGAAGAAGGCGGCCGTGTGCGCCGTGGTGGAGATGGTCACGTTGTCCAGGTAGCCGCGGCCGCGCAGCGCCAGCCGCACCACGCGCCGCGGCATGACCTTGGTGGCCTTGACGGCCTTGGTGCTGGACAGGCCCACGCCCTTGCGCAGGTCGGTCAGCAGGTCGCGCGTGACCGTGCTCCAGGCCGTGCGCGGGCCCAGGCCGTACGTGATGTCGCGGTCCTTGAAGGCGATGAGCTGCGAGCTGGTCACGTAGTGGATGACGAACGGCGGGCCCTTCTCCGTCGTCTCCAGCACCACCGACACGCTCCCGTTGGACGTGAACTTGAGGTCGAAGGAGATGATGAAGTCCTTGGAGTTGCCCAGCGGTAAGGAGATGCCCTCGGAGTTCTCTGTGAAGCACAAAGACAAGGGCGAGATGACAGGCGGCTGTTAAAAAGGCTCTCCCTCTGTAATCTGGTTCAGACGGGGGGGGGGGCTGTGCTGCACTCGCTCATCCCCTCTCTCTCCCTCAGGCTCAGATCTGTGTGCTTCTGAAGGAACACCCACTGTGGAGCCCCGTTCAGACGTGCCACTCAACACTGAGGTTAATTAGAGAGAAAAGCTTGCCTGCATGCGCAGGAGAGAGAGAGAGAAAGACAAAGAGAGCTGTTGCTCATCCTCCCTTTATAAACAAAATAAAGGAACTAAAATTTTCTATGTTTTAGATCATTGCTGTTTTTCGAACACAAATTTCCATGCTTTAGATTTATTTACTTGTTTGCATTTCAGAAGGTCTTTCGAATTTAACCGACATTGAGGGAAAGCGTGATGGAGGCATTTCCCTGGAGCGCCACGGAGAAATGCTGAGGAACAGCACCCGCTCCCCTCCCCTCCACCCCCCGCTACAGCCCGCACACCCACCGTTTGCCTTTCACTGACCTCCACACCCCCGCCGCATTCCACAGCGCTCACAAGGGCTTCCACACACGCGCACACGCAGCGGGGGTGGGGGGGGAGACGAGCGATCTCTGGTCGATTTGTGAGAAAGCAGGAAAGTGGCGGTGTGCTGGGAGCAGCCAGCCTGGCTGCCCGTTTCCAGCGCTCTTTAATGCACTCATAAATCCATTACTTAAGGCAATCCTGGGAGTAAGTGGATTTGTGCTGCGGCCCTGTGATTACTCTGCCATCAATAAAGGATGAGTAGGGAATACATAAGAGATCCCATCCCCAGCCCGGCGCTGGAGAGCGGGGCGAGACCCCGCGCCCCGCTCCGCAGAGAGCGCCCGCGGAGGTGGCGACAGCAAGCGCTCGGCGAGGCCTCCGGGAGGCGCGCCCCCGCTAATGCTAATGGGTATCGATCGGCAGGGCTGAAACGCACCGCTGGGTTATTAACAGCAACGCACGCGTCCTGGCCCGGGTCGGGCGGGCCTCGGCCTTGGAAACCGCCCTCATTACGCTCTCAGAGAAAACCCCCTACGCCCTATGTGCGTATCACAGGCGACGGCTGGACCGTTTCTCCTCCCGGAACAAACGGAGCCCTGGAGCCTCGGGAGGCTATCGGGAGCTGCTGAGTGGGTGCAGGTGAAAGGGGGAGGAGCTCAGAGCTGCCGATTGGGCGCAGACAAAAGGGGGAGGAGCTCAGAGCTGCCGATTGGGCGCAGACGAAAGGGGGAGGAGCTCAGAGCTGCCGATTGGGTGCCGGTGAAAGGGGGAGGAGCTCAGAGCAGCCGAATGGGCGCAGGTGAAAGGGGGCGGCGCTGAGGCGAGAGGAGGCGGTACCTGGGGCGCTGAACTGGCGCACGGCGGTGTGGCGGGTCTTGTCGTGCACGCGGGACAGGGAGCAGCCCTTGGGCACGGTCCAGGCGCTGGGGCGGCTGTCCCGCTCCTCGGCCGTGTCGTACACCTCCACGTGGGGCGGCCGCTCCGTCAGGTTCTTGCTGTAGTGGCTGAGCCCGTACTGCGCGATCTGGATGGCGTAGAAGTAGCCCTGGGGCCCCCACTGCGTGGACAGGGGCACGCCTGCGCAAGGGACAGGGGACACAGGAAACAGAACCTCAGACTCCCACAGCAAGAGCCGGCCCAAAACCCGACCGCACACTGAGACGCTGCGGGTCTGAACACACACAGTCTCAGAAAGGGCGTGTAAAAGTGCTGGTGAAAGCTTTAAGATTACACCACTTCCAAACATACGTATGAGGTTTCAGGTTCATTTTTATCTTTAAGTGAGATACTCAGAGACATAATGTTACCGCAGATTACATTCTGACAACAGCTTGAGCTGGAAAAGGAAGAGCAAACAGACCTGCCCAGCTCCAGGACAGAGAGCGATTAGGGATGTGAGACTGATTAACTCTGTGCACTGCGTTAATGGGGCTTTAACAGGGCTCCCGAGCAAAGGCCTGCACCAAGAGCACAGGCCCTCTGGCTGAGGCACTGCAGGCTCCAGCCTGGTCTAAACTGAGGGTCCATGGGGATGGGACACATTTGGCCAATTTCGTTTGAAGTGAATCAGGATTCTTCAGGTTACCACTGACTTATCTTATCCAAAAGGAACCAGGCGTCCAGGCAGCCAGCTATTGTCATCGAGAGGTACACCTAGTGCTAGCTTTCTCCTGTAGTGCTTCATACTGTAACACAGTCACACGCTCGAGGGCAGGCTCTCCACCAACTTTCTCTTTCTTTTTTATTACTTTTATACAAGGATCCACGTTCAAAGGAGGATGTGTCAAGGTGCACCAGAGGCAAGAATCTCCAGCCGTAAATAGATTTAGCTTTCTCCTGAGACAATTACAAGGATAAGCTGACTTTCCAAGGACGGTGCCAGACAATGCAGGGCCCACATACTGAAATGTGTATCACCTCTTTCCCTGATGCGGAGAGCAGTCTAGACTAACACGCAGCTCATAATCCTGGCTTTCTACAGTTCTCACGGCCAACACCCAAAAAATGCTTTATATTTTAAGAAATAAAAAAACCCCTATGCCCTGCATTAACCTGCCAGGCAAGGCGATTGATCCAAGCTGACATTGATGCAAAAGTTTGGCTGTCTTCTGCACGATAACCTGAGAAGCAATTCTTCAATTTTCCATTACTGCCCTGCTCATCCCCTCCTCCCCCCAACACCGAATAATGAATGATCACTCAAAAATGATGAGAAAGATTCTGCCGACATCAAGCTCCTGCTGAATTGAATCGACTCCTAATACTCACATCTCTCTCTGTCTCCACAAGTCCTGCAGAAGTTGCACTTTCAATTAAAACCCCAGACTTTCTTTATTTCACACTGAACTACATCTCCCACACTGCAGGCCCGAGGGTAATGCAGCACCCTCCCTAATGGGGGTTTGGGGGTTTTCCTAGACTAAGAATGGATGGAGGGGGGTGCGGGGGGGGCGATGCTTTTACGGGGAATGAAACGAAGGGGCAGACCCCCGGTGACCCCCAGACCACGTCCCCCTCCTGCAGCAGAGCGGAGCTCCACGGTGCCGGAGAGCGAGACGGTCTTTGTCGTGGGCGCATTCAGCCGCTGGGCTGAGAGGGGAGGAGAGCCGTAAGAGCCGCGCTGCTGCTCCACGCTGCTCCCGCTAACAATGGAGCCCTGCAAGCACACGCCACTCAGGGGCCTGCTCTAATGGGTCATTACTCCACACCCAACCTCCACTGCGCCCTTCTGCCTGAATACACATCTGCAGATAAAAGGCTTCATCTGCCTCTATCGCACTCTCACACATACATACTCACACATATACACGCGCACACACACACGCACGTACACACACACACACACACACACACACACACACGCACATCCACACACACTCACACATATACACTCACTCCCACACCCAAACACACTCACACATATACACACGCACACACACACGCACATATACACACGCACACACACACGCACGTATATACACTCACTCCCACACCCAAACACACTCACACATATACACACTCACACATATACATATACACTCACTCCCACACCCAAACACACTCACACATATACACATACACACACACACAAATGCTCACATGCTCACACGCACACACACTCAGACGTTCACGTGCTCACACACACACGTACACACACTCAGACGCTCACAAGCTCTCCCTTTACCGGGATGTCACAGGAGAATTCTACTTGATTGTGCACACAGGATTATAAAGACACAAAGGAACTCAAACGACAAATCAAAGCAAAAAAAGTAAAGTGTATAATTGAGATAACACCCACCATCAAACAGTGTAGCGATGCTTTGTGGGATCTTGTGCCACACTGTCAGACAGAATAATCTGGGACATGAAAGCACTTCTTACAGAAAGCATATGAGCACTCTGGCTGGCTGCTGAGCTGTGTTGGGGTACTGTCTGTCCAGGGTCACTCTCATGGTTGTGTGGAGCCCCTTCCTTCATCTCTTTAGATATGCTGCCAAGGCATAGCACCCAGGGGCTTTTCCATATCACATTTACTCCTCTGCATACGAAGCAGCTGATCTCATAATTGCACAGTGCCTAACCTTATTCTGTTTCCTTCCCTGGGGCTTGTGGCCCTTCCCCGTCCCAGAATTCAGACTGCTCCAGCTCCGTCACTCTGTTGCTTTCAGCTCATGCCACAGCGCCTCCTGGAGGCCTAGATGCACCACCCCACCCCTCTGAATTGCATATTCACATACAATCCTCTGCCTGGACTGCCTATTTAACCAGCTAGTATAATACTGCAGACTGTAACCTGCACAACCCATTTTCTGTGATAGATCTCTCATTACATTTCTGTTACATTCACTCTATCTTTCCTACACTGGACCAGCCAGTTCTTCCCACTGGTGAGTTTCTTCCTCACAACTGTCTGAGTGTTGTTCTTCCCACTGGTGAGTTTCTTCTTTTTAAACCTCACTTGCTTTTTGGGGGTTCAAGCTTGGTATTTGCCCAATTTTCCGTTCTGTTTCCTTCCGCAAGTGCCTGCATGTAGACTTTCGCGAAAGTACTCTGGAAGGGCGTTAGCATAGCTGCAGGAGCGTCTGGCACATTAATGAGAGCACGTCCTGTTCCTAAAGGTGCCTCAGCTGTGGGGAGCACCAGCGCACCTCATAATGCACTGGAGGCGGGTGGAGCAGAGAATACAGGGTGCAGAGGGGACAGCGAGGGGGTGTGGGACAGAGAGAGGGGAACAGGGTGTACAACAGAGAGAGAGAAACGGTGTAGAACAGAGAGGGAGGGGGTGTAAATGAGAGATGACTGAGGGAGCGTAGGACATGGGGAGGAGCGCACAAATTGCAAAGGGGGGGGGTGCTGGGAGGAGAAAGGTGCGGGCAGAGGGAGGAGAGGGATGGAGGTCACGGCGAATATTTCCTACAGGAAATGAGAGCACGGGAATGCCGTACACCCAACCCGCAGCACTGCGCCAAGGGACTTTTCTAAATCTGGAGCAGACACGTTTCACCGAACACTGCGAGCACGTCCGCGGGTAAAAATAGCTGCTAAAACCCACTTTACCATCTGGACCTGACCCACAAGATGCAGGCAAGATGTCATCAGTCTCTAGAACGTCCATAGATGGGAGAAGATCTTCTGCTGCACTCACTGCTAGAAAAACAAACGAACTCACAAACGACTGCTTCCAAAGAAGCAGCAAGACAAACGGCTTGTTGCAGCTCAGCCAGCAAGTGATTTAATATCTTCCTGGCAAGAATAAACGGACCCTATTCAGTAACCGTTAATACAGAATAAAGCAGTGCATTTTAGATAAATGCTTACAAACTTAAACAAATTTCTTTTGTTACGCACTGAAAAGAAGGCTTACAGTTCCCTGTTAAAGGAAAAACATTGAATCTATTGGGTGGTAAAATATGTTCTGCTTTGACACGGCTAAAGTATCCTCAGGATCTCCTTGTTTGCACAAGGCAAACATTATCTCCTGAAACAGACAGCAGGCAGCATGGGGGGAGTGGGGCCCGGCTCCACTTGGTGTAGCTCCACATCATTTCATTTTATTGTATTTATTTATTTATTGAAAATAAATTTCGCATCTCCAATCCCACCCGAATTTAGAATGTCCAATTTTGCAAACTATTTGCAAGCACACACATATGCAGCCCCCAGCTACTGGCATAGGAGAGATAGGTGGTTCTCTTCCAGATTACGCCCTCTGGAGGGGCAGAGCGAAGCGCTATTCCACATAATAAGGAACATCACGCAGTTACGGTGTGTTGCGCAGGTAGAGCGCAGGCAGAGCGCAGGTAGAGCGCAGGTAGAGCGGAGGCAGAGCGCAGCTGACTGCGTGCCGGACGGCTCAGACTCTGTGGCTCGGAGCGGGGAGATAAATGGGCTCAACCCTCCAGAGCTTCAGCGCGCCCCACACCACTTCCCCACAGCATCAGCCAACAGGCTCCTAACCCAATTACCCACCACAGGAAGGCCAGGGTTAATGCACGTCCATCCGGCCCAGACCGCGAGCGTAAAGAGCGTGGGACAGGTGCAGGTGCGTGTGACGGGTGCGCACGGCGCAAAAAAACACTCAAAAACTCTAAACCGGTCCGAGCTCAGTCAAACTGGCCTACAAAACTGCTGAAATGAGGACACGCGTCCCCAGGGCCGGGCGGGACGGGGTACAGCCCTCAGCAGACGGGCCTGCTGCTCAGGCCAGCAGAGAGAGCAATTCAGTCTGGAACAAGAGGCCAGCAGGGAGAGCGCTTCGGTCTGGAACAAGAGGCCAGCAGGGAGAGCGCTTCGGTCTGGAACAAGAGGCCAGCAGGGAGAGCGCTTTGGTCTGGAACAAGAGGCCAGCAGGGAGAGAGCTTCGGTCTGGAACAAGAGGCCAGCAGGGAGAGAGCTTCGGTCTGGAACAAGAGGCCAGCAGGGAGAGCGCTTCGGTCTGGAACAAGAGGCCAGCAGGGAGAGAGCTTCGGTCTGGAACAAGAGGCCAGCAGGGAGAGAGCTTCGGTCTGGAACAAGAGGCCAGCAGGGAGAGAGCTTCGGTCTGGAACAAGAGGCCAGCAGGGAGAGCGCTTCGGTCTGGAACAAGAGGCCAGCAGGGAGAGCGCTTTGGTCTGGAACAAGAGGCCAGCAGGGAGAGAGCTTCGGTCTGGAACAAGAGGCCAGCGGGGAGAGTGCTTCAGTCTGGAACAAGAGGCCAGCAGGGAGAGCGCTTCGGTCTGGAACAAGAGGCCAGCAAAGAGAGCGCTTCGGTCTGGAACAAGAGGCCAGCAGGGAGAGCGCTTCGGTCTGGAACAAGAGGCCAGCAGGGAGAGCGCTTTGGTCTGGAACAAGAGGCCAGCAGGGAGAGAGCTTCGGTCTGGAACAAGAGGCCAGCGGGGAGAGTGCTTCAGTCTGGAACAAGAGGCCAGCAGGGAGAGCGCTTCGGTCTGGAACAAGAGGCCAGCAAAGAGAGCGCTTCGGTCTGGAACAAGAGGCCAGCAGGGAGAGCGCTTCGGTCTGGAACAAGAGGCCAGCAGGGAGAGCGCTTTGGTCTGGAACAAGAGGCCAGCAGGGAGAGAGCTTCGGTCTGGAACAAGAGGCCAGCAGAGAGAGCGCTTCAGACGGGAACAAGAGGCCAGCAGGGAGAGCGCTTCGGTCTGGAACAAGAGGCCAGCAGGGAGAGCGCTTCGGTCTGGAACAAGAGGCCAGGGGCCCGGACCGAGCCAGGATCAGGGCCTCACTCGCGCCCGCACGGTTTGGGGAGCGGGCAGTGAAATAAGCCGTTCGATGATATTGATCAGCCCGGATTTCATTTTTGAAAGTGCCCCTGTAAGTAATGAGTTGATCAGAGGCCGATCCTCATTCATTACCCCGCTGGGCCGGGGGAGCGCTCGTCCTTCCGAGGAGGAAATCCAATTTCGGCCCCTCATCAAATTCAAAAACAAATGAAAAGGGACGCGAGCGGCGGGCCCCATCAGCACCTTCTCGTCTGTCTTCCGCTGCCTTCTTCAGCGGGCTGCTTATGCTCCCGCTAAGGGAAGCGGCCGCCGGGCAGCCATGTTGCTGTTAAACCCTTTCAAGTGAAATCAGAGCATTGTTAAAAATAATTAGCTGGCTCACAGACTGAAACTAAAACAAATAATTATGCTTGCGGGCTGTTGCAGCAAAGAATACAAAGAGGTTTAACAACAGGAACAAGCAAAATAACGGGACGCTGGCAACAGATGCACGTCCTGTGAGCATATTGAGATGAACAGAGGACCGCTGCAAATTATAACAGCTCCTCAGAAACAAATAATCCTGATCGTTCTCATTCAGAGCCGTCACAAACACCACCCCGGCTACTGTGCTATTCATTCCCCCTCCAAAATGAAAATAAACACCCCAGTCCCCGCACCGCAATCAGCCAAAGGCGAGCCTTAATGGGATTAGGCGCAAGGTAGAATGGCTTTAATTAAGGCCTGGGTAATTTATTTGTCCTGAGGGGTTCCGAAAAGGATCCGCACTTAATCACATTTTGCTACAGAGCGCTGGCTGGCTGGAGAAGGGTTTAAAGGCAAGGTCAGGCCTGCACGCAGGAAAGCTCTCCCTCAGACATCAGCACGGACCTGAGACAGCCGCAGAGGAGGGAGGGAGAGACAAGGACAGACAAGAAATAGAGTGAGAGAAAGACAGAACAGCGAGTGAGAAAAAGGGTCAGAGAGAAAAAAACAGGGAGAGTCAGGCAGAAAGAAAGAAGCAGAGGAAGAGAGAGAATAGAGTGGAGAATGAGGGGAAAGCGTTAAGGAGGGGAGGACAGCTGCACTCCTCCACACATCTGGCAGCATCTCCACTGACCTCCAGGAACCAGCTGCCAGAGCAGTCTGCTCAGAACACCGGGCCCAAATTACTGAGCAGTGAGTATCCGCACAGGCTGTCTATCTGCAAAGTGTGACTACACGCACAGGCTGACTATCCACACAGGCTGACTATCCGCACAGGCTGACTATCCGCACAGGCTGTCTATCCGCACAGGCTGAGTATCCGCACAGGCTGAGTATCCGCACAGGCTGTCTATCCGCACAGGCTGTCTATCCGCACAGGCTGTCTATCCGCACAGGCTGAGTATCCGCACAGGCTGACTATCCGCACAGGCTGAGTATCTGCACAGGCTGTCTATCCACACAGGCTGAGTATCTGCACAGGCTGACTATCCACACGGGCTGAGTATCTGCACAGGCTGTCTATCCACACAGGCTGAGTATCTGCACAGGCTGACTATCCACACGGGCTGAGTATCTGCACAGGCTGTCTATCCACACAGGCTGAGTATCTGCACAGGCTGACTATCCGCACAGGCTGAGTATCTGCACAGGCTGTCTATCCGCACAGCCTGACTATCTGCACAGGCTGACTATCCACACAGGCTGCCTAAGCATACAGGCTGACTATGTGCACAGGCTGCTTTAAAAGTGCAAAGTTTAAAGGTTAGCTAATCGGCAGCAGCCCAGGGAGAGTGACTGAATGGGGAGTGGGAGGCAGTGATGCGCTGTCACACACAGGGACAGCCTGCTCCTCACAGGACTCACTAGGACAGAACAGAGGAGAGGGCAGCCAATCACGGCCCCCCGTTCTCAGCCAGCCGCCAACCACCTCCGTGCGCAGGGGTGGAAGGGAAGACTTATGGAGGTACAAGCAGAAAACGGTGTTCCATTAAATTTGGGGTCACTGCAATCAGGTCTTGTAATCTGCTGAATCAATCCCATTTTCATTTGCCTAATGTAAGTCAATTGAGAGTGCATTATTCACCAGGGGCAGTGGGGTGCATTACTTCAGCTTTGTTTCCAGGAAAATCCACCTTCGGACTGTCAAGCTAAATTGCTATTAATGGGCACTACGCTTTGGTATCAAAGATAGGCCCCTGTGCATTAAACGCAATCACTAAGTGCTGAATGGATGCTATTTGCCTAGAGACCGAGACTGATGGCTACAGTACCAGATGTTTAGTCAGACAAAAAAAAAAGAACTATTAAATGGATATGATGATGTGAGGAAATGGTGGCGTATGGAGCAGCATAACCTACAGGGCCCAGTATATCTCACAGGGGCCAGTATGACACACAGGGGCCAGTATATCTCACAGGGGCCAGTATGACACACAGGGCCGAGTATATCTCACAGGGGCCAGTATGATACACAGGGGCCAGTATATCTCACAGGGGCCAGTATGACACACAGGGGCCAGTATATCTCACAGGGGCCAGTATGACACACAGGGGCCTGGATAACACACGGGGGCCAGTATAACTCACAGGGGAGAGTATGACACACAGGGGCCTGTATAACTCACAGGGGCCAGTATAACATATAGGGGTCAGTATAACACACAGGGGCCACTATGACACACAGGGGCCAGTATAACTCACAGGGGCCAATATAACTCACAGGGGCCAGTATGACTCACAGGGGCCAGTGTGACACACAGGGGCCTGGATAACTCACAGGGGCCAATATAGCACACAGGGGCCAGTATAACTCACAGGGGCCAGTATAACTCACAGGGGACAGTACAACTCACAGGGGCCAGTATAACTCACAGGGGACAGTATGACTCACAGGGGCCGGTATAACTCACAGGAGCCAGTATAAAACACAGGGGCCAGTATAACTCACAGGGGCCAGTATAGCACACAGGGCCCTATGGCCACACCCACCTTCCACGCCGCTGATGCACTTGACGCGGTCGCGCACTTCCACATTGTAGCCCTCGAAGGACATGAAGACCCCGTCGGGGTGGTAGGGCTCGCGCTGCGTGTACACCTTGGAGTAGCTGTGCGAGAACTCGAAGCGGTCGTAGCCGTCGTACTGCACCACCTTGCCGTACACCTCAAAGTACTTCTCCACCCAGCTGAAGGGCAGGTAGACGTCCCCGCCCTCCCGCCGGCCCTTGATGGTGACGTCATCGTTGATGAGGCAGTCGATCTCCTCGTACTTGACCCCTCCCACCACCGGCGGGGGCTCGGGCGGCTGCGGCTGCTGCGGGTTGGCGGGGGTGGCGGCGACGGCGGGCTGGGGCCTGGGGGGGAAGCGCAGGGCGGTGTCGCTGGAGCAGCGGTTCCACAGCAGCACCGTGATGAGGGTGAAGAGCGCACAGATCACGATCAGGGTCTTGTAGTTGACCCGGGCCGCAAGGCAACGCATCCTCACTGCAAACCTGCACAGAGACACACAGTCACAGCACACCGGTCATCTGACCAATCATGGGCAGGACACAGTGAGAGAGAGACAGAGCATTTAAATAGCTAAAAGCTTTCAATAGTTAGGTTTCTTCTCCTATATGAAACTGTTAGCATAAAATGCTTCTGCAATATTTACTGTATGCATTGCATGCCAATAAAGCATACAGAATTGAACTGAATCGGTCTGAAAGAGAGACATAACTTCTTAGGCAGGGCTTCTGTAGAAAAAAAGCCAGAAAGGCAGCTGAAGACACGTTAACAAAAGAGCACCAGACTTCGTGTCCGGCGCGTTTCCTCCACCGCAAAACAACCTGAAACTCAAGGAGAAACAGCAGCGCTGCTCGCAGAGCTGATATTAATATGAATCTGCATGCTAACCGCAAGGAGAAACAGCAGCGCTGCTCGCAGAGCTGATATTAATATGAATCTGCATGCTAAGTGCAAGGAGAAACAGCAGCGCTCCTCGCAGAGCTGATATTAATATGAATCTGCATGCTAACCGCAAGGAGAAACAGCAGCGCTCCTCGCAGAGCTGATATTAATATGAATCTGCATGCTAACCGCAAGGAGAAACAGCAGCGCTGCTCGCAGAGCTGATATTAATATGAATCTGCATGCTAAGTGCAAGGAGAAAAGCAGTAACGTCAGCGCTGCACGCACCCAGGGGTGTCGTGTCTGCTCATCACGCTCATCCTCAGAAGGACGGAAGCTGCCCTGTCTGCGCTGACCAGGCAAAATGGCCTGCAGCAGGATGGGGTTGGGGGCTGGGGATGGGGGACGGGGACGGGGGAGGACATTAGCCTGCAGCAGGATGGGGTTGGGGGCTGGGGAAGGGGGACGGGGGAGGGCATTAGCCTGCAGCAGGATGGGGTTGGGGGCTGGGGATGGGGGACGGGGACGGGGGAGGACATTAGCCTGCAGCAGGATGGGGTTGGGGGCTGGGGATGGGGGACGGGGACGGGGGAGGACATTAGCCTGCAGCAGGATGGGGTTGGGGGCTGGGGATGGGGGACGGGGACGGGGGAGGACATTAGCCTGCAGCAGGATGGGGTTGGGGGCTGGGGATGGGGGACGGGGACGGGGGAGGACATTAGCCTGCAGCAGGATGGGGTTGGGGGCTGGGGATGGGGGACGGGGACAGGGGAGGACATTAGCCTGCAGCAGGATGGGGTTGGGGGCTGGGGATGGGGGACGGGGACGGGGGAGGACATTAGCCTGCAGCAGGATGGGGTTGGGGGCTGGGGATGGGGGACGGGGACGGGGGAGGACATTAGCCTGCAGCAGGATGGGGTTGGGGGCTGGGGATGGGGGACGGGGACGGGGGAGGACATTAGCCTGCAGCAGGATGGGGTTGGGGGCTGGGGATGGGGGACGGGGACGGGGGAGGACATTAGCGCTTTATTAGCGCACGGGGCAGGTCCGTACAGAGCGGGGGCCGTGACGGCGCCTGCACCCGGGCCCCCCCCGGACTGCGGCAGAGGGGTGACGCAGCCCCCGCCTGGCCCGGCCCGGTGGAAACGAGGACGGGCGCAGCGGGGGAGAGGCGCGAATCAGTCAGCCAGTTAACGGTGCCAATCATCGCAGCCAGCGGCCCCTAGCAACCTCACGCTCTCCGCCATTTAATCCCGCTGAAAAAAGATGTACTAAAAAATCAATAGGCAAACAGGGCTCCCACTACCCTGCTAATTACAGCTTAGGTGTGCAGAAACGGCAACGACAAGAGGAACCCCCCCTTGGAGAACGGGGAGGGGGGGGATAATTACCTCCCAACCTTATCCTCATTCGCCTCCTTAAACCAGCCGAGTTAAAAAGGTCAGCGCGGCAAGTGAGCATTAATCCCCCATGGGGCTGCCATTTGCTGATTTTCACAAAAGTAGAGGGGGAAAGTTTACAGCTTAGCCGAAGTAAAGCCTGCAAAAGCAAACAACACACCGGCTCACTGAAGCCTGCTGGGTAATCATACGTCCTCTGCTGTTGCCACGCTGTGTCCAAGAAGCAAAGCTATTCAGTCTGGGAGGGAGCCGGTGGAGAACTGGAGCAAAGGCACCGTCCACAAGCCGTCTCAAACTATCACATACAAAAGGGACAAATATCACCCTCTAATTACCCAGCGTTCTTCAGGACAGTCAACCCTAAAATGGTGGTAGTTGCTACAGTATTAGGGGAGAGATCTGGAGAGCTACTTCAAACATACATTGATGCGTATGTAAGACATATACACACACACACACGCGTATATGTTCAGATACAGATGTATATATGTAAACACATGTGTGTATACGGGCGTACACACACAAACATGCGCACACACACACACACATATGCTTATTTAACTCAAAAAATGGCTGGAGAGAAGAGAAAGTGACAGCAATTGAAATTCCCTCTGCCTTCCACCGCTAGAACTGCAAGTGCTATCTGCAGTTTGGCAGATCCCAATATCATGAAATATTGCTTCATAAAAAAGTATTATTGATATTTGGGGATATGTCAGCAGTGTGAAGAGATGAAAGATTAGGGAGACGGATCTCCTGACGCGGTGGCGGGGGGGCGGACTGACTGCTCTGTGAAAGATAAGCCGCCTGCCTCGTCCGCGCACACTATAAATAATTGGATCTTTTTACTGTGGGCCTCAGCAGTCACAGACACTCCCACACAGGCAGCAGGGCCGGGGGAGCCTGGACCGGCGCGGTGCAGCGGGTAGGGAACCGGGCGCAGAGCAGAGGGTAGGGAACCGGGCGCGGAGCAGAGGGTAGGGAACGGGGCGCAGAGCAGCGGGTAGGGAACGGGGCGCAGAGCAGCGGGTAGGGAACGGGGCGCAGAGCAGCGGGTAGGGAACGGGGCGCAGAGCAGAGGGTAGGGAACCGGGCGCAGAGCAGCGGGTAGGGAACGGGGCGCAGAGCAGCGGGTAGGGAACGGGGCGCAGAGCAGCGGGTAGGGAACGGGGCGCAGAGCAGCGGGTAGGGAACGGGGCGCAGAGCAGCGGGTAGGGAACGGGGCGCAGAGCAGCGGGTAGGGAACGGGGCGCAGAGCAGCGGGTAGGGAACGGGGCGCAGAGCAGCGGGTAGGGAACCGGGCGCAGAGCAGCGGGTAGGGAACGGGGCGCAGAGCAGCGGGTAGGGAACGGGGCGCAGAGCAGCGGGTAGGGAACGGGGCGCAGAGCAGCGGGTAGGGAACTGGGCGCGGTGCAGCGGGTAGGGAACAGGGCGCGGAGCAGCGGGTAGGGAACGGGGCGCGGTACAGCGGGTAGGGAACAGGGCGCGGAGCAGCGGGTAGGGAACGGGGCGCGGTACAGCGGGTAGGGAACCGGGCGCAGAGCAGCGGGTAGGGACCCGGGACAGGCCCCCAAAGGCCACAGGTCCCCTTTTCCAGGCAGGACACTGCGGCTGACCCAGGCACTAAACCCAAATCACTTCAGTATACAAACTGTATAAGCTCAGCTGCAAAACTGGAATACTGAGTAAAGAAAAATAAATGCTAAAAGTTCAGCTATATCCACTCCACTCGGGATACAGACTGGGCTGGCGCACGCAGCAATAGCAGGTGAAGGAGGAGGCCATTTCTAATGTCCGCCATGCGATGTCAGGCAGACAGAACGAGGTCACTGAGGCTAAAGTTTCATTTTTAAATTGTCAAATAAATTTGTTCATTCAATTTCACAGGTCTGTGAAGGAGGGCGGTGGAGACGTGATGGCTTGATTAGCCCCATTTCATTGGGTGCGCAGATACCGTTGTGCAGCTGGGGGGGGTGAGGCTGCGGGTGTAGGTGTCATATTGGCCGTGTCCTGGGTGCATTCCTCGAACAGCAGGGAGTGGGAGGGAGGGAGGGAGTTTGGATCGAAGGTTCCAGGCACTGGAATGGGCCTCTTCCCCCTCTCTGAAGCGGCTGCCAAACAGAGACTGCCATCTCAAAGCAAGGCTTCTGAGCAGAGCCGCTGCTGCTGGCCGATAACAAGGCTCGACAAACACACTGCTCCCCTGCAGCAGCACACTGGGGGTTTACTGATTAACCCTCATACACCCACTGCAGGGGCCACACACCCCCATACACCCACTGCAGGGGCCACAGCACAACACATACCCACTACAGGGGCCACACACCCCCATACACCCACTGCAGGGGCCACACACCCCCATACACCCACTGCAGGGGCCACACACCCCCATACACCCACTGCAGGGGCCACAGCACAACACATACCCACTACAGGGGCCACACACCCCCATACACCCACTGCAGGGGCCACACACCCCCATACACCCACTGCAGGGGCCACAGCACAACACATACCCACTACAGGGGCCACACACCCCCATACACCCACTGCAGGGGCCACACACTCCCATACACCCACTGCAGGGGCCACACACTCCCATACACCCACTGCAGGGGCCACAGCACAACACAGCTCAGCCAGAGACCACCGGAAATAATGAATCAGCCATTGGCCCAGAGCTGTGAAGTCTCAAAGTGCATACAACACAGAGACCCCCAGGGAGAGGGGAGTCTGAGGGGGGTCTGTTAGTTCGCGCAACCCCTGCAATCGATGACATCACTCTTACCCCGGGCGCGATGACAGCCGCCGGCCCGCGGGATCAACGCCAGAGGCAGCCGTGGCAAATTCTTTGCATCCCAGAAGTCCCTGGGTACGCCAACAGATGTTTCAGATCTACAGAGCACCTTCCCCAAACTCAGATCTCAATCGGACACGGGGATCAGGCAACAGCCGTCCGCTGCGGCGGCCATGTCAGAAAGCACCACTGGAGCCAGGGCAGGGCTCAACTTTAACTGCCTGTGAATTACACCCCGGGACAAATCTGCATGAGCACCGGGCAGAACCCACTAGCCCAAACGCTTAAGGGAGGAGAAACAGGCCTACGCCCCAGCCAGCCTGCTAGCTCAGCGAGAGAAAGCAGCGAAACTCGCCTGCGTCTCTCTGGAATGTGAAAATCCTGGAGATTTTGTTCCCCGGTGCTCTGGAGCTGAGATAAGAGCGCTGGTGTGAGAGCACATCCTCAGCACATCCTCAGCCATCAGAGCCAGGCGCTTTGATCCCGCCATTAGCTCATTAGCGTCATCTCCACTTTTAGCGTGCGTTTACATTTTCAGAGGCCAAAATCCCTCATCTTCAGCCCCTCTGCTAAAGGCACCCCCCCACCCCTCACCCCTCACCCACCCCGCCCTTCTTGTCTGCGGGTAAGTAAGTGAGAGGGGAGCAGATGACATTTAGCTACAGCCGCTTACAAGAAAACTCATTTGGAGCCATTTGGATTAGTTTACTTATCTCATCAACTGTTACTAATTGGCGGGAGATTAATGGAATGGCGGAGTGAAGCGGGGGGGCGGCTCTGGCGTTTGACAGCGTTCGGAGGGCAGGGCTTTAATGTGGCACAGGAGGGGAGGGGCATCTTCCCCTGTCCCTCGCCCCTTCACCAGGAAAGCTTGTCTGCAGAGACGGACCTGCACAATCACAGGTTACTTAGGGAGGTGTGTTTGCAGGCCGCCGCCGGGTTTCCTGATTGGACGGTAAGATTTCTGGAAGCACAAGGAGGCGGAGCCCCCGGCACAGCGACTGACAGGGAAGAGTAACGAGGCTTCGCCCGCCCCGCCCCGCCCCGCCGCGCAGCCGGCCGTCACTGGGCACGCTCCGCAGAGCGGAACACCGAGCGACACGGAGGGGTCAGTCAGCGGAACCGCCAACGCTGTTCAGCGACCGACACCCACCGCTCCCCGAACCTCTGACTGCTCTGCGCTGCAGAAAACGTGCAGCCTCACTCACAGAGCACTCACAGAGCACTCACAGTGCACTCACAGAGCACTCACAGAGCCTTCACAGTGCACTCACAGTGCACTCACAGAGCACTCACAGAGCACTCACAGTGCACTCACAGTGCACTCACAGAGCACTCACAGAGCACTCACAGTGCACTCACAGAGCACTCACAGAGCACTCACAGAGCACTCACAGAGCACTCACAGAGCCTTCACAGTGCACTCACAGAGCACTCACAGAGCACTCACAGTGCACTCACAGTGCACTCACAGAGCACTCACAGAGCCTTCACAGCGCAGAGAGTCCCTGCTGCACAAACACAGCCGCCTGAGAACGAGGCAAAACTGCATGTT
Organism: Anguilla anguilla; assembly: GCF_013347855.1. Taxonomy (NCBI): domain Eukaryota; kingdom Metazoa; phylum Chordata; class Actinopteri; order Anguilliformes; family Anguillidae; genus Anguilla; species Anguilla anguilla. The sequence continues at coordinate 18,264,942 of NC_049216.1, read as the reverse complement.
CAGAGAAAAAAACTTTCTACCTCGCTTTTACACTGTAACACAAGGAGGGCCTGTTTCATGAATTTTTAATTTGTTAAAACGTTTTACCAAATGAAATGACACTAACTTTATATTTATAGTAACACAATGAAGTGTATATTTTGAGAGAGGAATCCATTGCAGCTTAATCCATCTTCAAGTATGCCACTGGAACTTTGGGTACCTAGACAATGAAACCTAAACCCCCCAATAAGTGTGCACAAACATGCACTCACACACAAACACACACGAATCTACCTCTCAGAAACCAGGCCAGGCAGAACCTGCAATGCTTTGTTTACTGCCTATGAAATATTCATTCAATCCGCCAAACATGAAGCACAGCCAAATAGAAAAAATGAAATAAAATAAATAAATAGATGAATTTGACACTGGACCCCGAGAGAAAGAGTCCTGAATAAAAGGTGTCTGTTTTGGACAGCTCCCAGAGTTCAGTCCCCAGAGGCACCTTCGTCGTCTCTGCTGATGGGGGGATGGGCAGAGCTTATGTGCTCCACTTACAGGTCTCTAGAGGCTCTCTGCTCACCCATACCCCCCCAAAACTAACACATCCATACCCCCCCATACTAACACATCCATACTCCCCCATACTAACACATCCATACCCCCCCATACTAACACATTAATACCCCTCCATACTAACACATCCATACCCCCCATACTAACACATTAATACTCCCCCATACTAACACATCCATACTCCCATACTAACACATCCATACCCTCCATACTAACACATCCATACTCCCATACTAACACATCCATACCCCCCATACTAACGCATCCATACCCCCATACTAACACATCCATACCCCCCCATACTAACACATCCATACCCCCCATACTAACACATCCATTACCCCCATACTAACACATCCATACCCCCCATACTAACACATCCATTACCCCCATACTAACACATCCATACCCTCCATACTAACACATCCATACCCTCCATACTAACACATCCATACCCCCCATACTAACACATCCATACCCCCCATACTAACACATCCATACCCTCCATACTAACACATCCATACCCCCCATACTAACACATCCATACTCCCATACTAACACATCCATACCCTCCATACTAACACATCCATACCCCCCATACTAACACATTAATACTCCCCCATACTAACACATCCATACCCCCCCATACTAACACATCCATACCCCCCATACTAACACATCCATACCCCCATACTAACACATCCATACCCCCCCATACTAACACATCCATACCCTCCATACTAACACATCCATACCCCCCATACTAACACATCCATACCCCCCATACTAACACATCCATACCCCCCCATACTAACACATCCATACCCCCCATACTAACACATCCATACCCTCCATACTAACACATCCATACCCCCCATACTAACACATCCATACCCCCCATACTAACACATCCATACCCCCCATACTAACACATCCATACCCCCCCATACTAACACATCCATACCCCCCATACTAACACATCCATACCCCCCATACTAACACATCCATACCCTCCATACTAACACATCCATACCCCCCATACTAACACATCCATACCCCCCATACTAACACATCCATACCCCCCATACTAACACATCCATACCCTCCATACTAACACATCCATACCCCCCCATACTAACACATTAATACTCCCCCATACTAACACGTTAATACTCCCCCATACTAACACATCCATACCCCCCATACTAACACATCCATACCCCCCCATACTAACACATCCATACCCCCCATACTAACACATTAATACTCCCCCATACTAACACATTAATACTCCCCCATACTAACACATTAATACTCCCCCATACTAACACATCCATACCCCCCATACTAACGCATTCATACCCCCATACTAACACATCCATACTCCCATACTAACACATCCATACCCTCCATACTAACACATCCATACCCCCCCATACTAACACATTAATACTCCCCCATACTAACACATTAATACTCCCCCATACTAACACATTAATACTCCCCCATACTAACACATTAATACTCCCCCATACTAACACATCCATACCCCCCATACTAACGCATTCATACCCCCATACTAACACATCCATACTCCCATACTAACACATCCATACCCCCCCATACTAACACATCCATACCCCCCATACTAACACATCCATACCCTCCATACTAACACATCCATACTCCCATACTAACACATCCATATCCTCCATACTAACACATCCATACCCCCATACTAACACATCCATACCCCCCATACTAACACATCCATACCCCCCATACTAACGCATCCATACCCTCCATATTAACACATCCATACCCTCCATATGAACACATCCATACCCCCATACTAACACATCCATACCCCCATACTAACACATCCATACCCCCCATACTAACACATCCATACCCCCCATACTAACGCATCCATACCCCCCATATGAACACATCCATACCCTCCATACTATCACATCCATACGCTCCCCCCCCCAACACTACCACATCCATACCCCCCCCCCATATGGCTCCCCTGCCCATGGCTGCATCTTTCCGCTCCCTGCATTTTCATCTTTATCTTTAGCATAATGCATCTATTATTCTTTAATTGTTCCATTACCCATTTAGGAGCGCGCCAAACAATTTTGTAAATGCTGCTAATTTGTTTCACAATGCAGAAAAAGTTATTCTTATTACAGCAGCTCTGTGTAATATTGTTTATTTATCTTTGGTAACAGCCAGAGAATACAGGAAATTGCCTTGGAGTTAATACTCTCATCCAATTCACGGGCTTCCCGGGGGGCTTAGGCAGGTTATTACGGAAAAGACCTTCAGTGGGCGCGCGGCAGGAAGGGCTGCCGGTGGATCAGACTCCCCATTAATAAACCGCAGAACGGGGGGGTGGAGGGAGGGAGACGCAAACGCTTTTCACCGGGATCATTACCGCCCCCGCAAACAGGCGACAAGCACTCTGCACAAGCGCCGCGGCTGGGAAACGTTTGGGGGGGGGGGGGACAGAGAGCGGACGAGGCGCGGCCGAGGCTCACACGCTCAGAAATATGGCATCGCCGAGGCGACCGCGCTGAGAAGAGTGGCGTGCGGCGCGGGCCTGTGCGGCCTGTCTGTGGCGGGAAGGCGACTGGGAGTACACCTGCAAGACCCGACGTTTCCACACGTCCTTCCTGAAGGGCCAGCTTTCCCATCACACACTTAATCCAAAGCGTCCGGGGACTTCACAACAGGCTTCCTCCCCCCCAGCACGCCACGGAGGCCGCGCTGACCCTCAGAGGGGACAGACAAGCCTGCCGGTGGCGACAGCGGAGCCGACGGCGTCAGCGGCACAATGCGCTGGAACACGGCGGGCACTCACCTGGACCCGCTCAGCAGAAGTGTGACAGCAGGCTCATTGTGGCCACAGGGCCCGATTCGGCCGACCGTCTCCCCAGCTCTAGTTCATGGCCGCCTTCCCCACCTGCAACAGAAAAGGGGGCTGAGCATTACCACGGCAACCGTCCTTACACACCACTCCCCCCCCCCCCCCCCCCAACTGAGGCGCCGGTATCGGCCCAATCGAAGACTTACCGTCTCACTAAAAATACCCCGTTTACAAATATCACAAAACAGTTTGTGTTACATCATTATTGACATGATTTTTCTTCTTGGCAAACATTATCAGCAACAGCCTAGCTTTTTCCTCCCCAAAGCTGCGTTTCACACAGCAGGATACTCACAGAAGCAGTTCAGGTCAAGTACCCTTCTCAACGGTACAACAGCAGAAAGCAAGCTGGGATTTGAACTTGCAACATCTACGTTTTACCACCGCATTACTGCTGCCAATACTTACGGCTCAAACTCTCCTCTACATGCAGTCTACTCTACTCTACACATCCACCTAAGAAAGCTGCAGTCAGAAAAGCAACTGCAGCAGTTAGACCTGCTGATATTTTCCAACTTACCATGAGGATTAAAAAGTGTTACCTTTAAGGTCTATAAAGTTTAAGGTAACCTTTCGAGATCTAAAATATGCACTGTAACCCTCTCTCTAAAGGGCAGACCTGAGGAAATTATTTCATTATCACCCATTATCCTGAGGCTAATCAACACACGCTCTTTTAATCAGAATTTCTTCATCAGAACCGCAGCAGAAAGGGCGCGACCTGTGTGGACTGCAGAATAAAAGCAGCCGTGAGAACTCGGCAGTGGAAACCTTCATTACTGCTCTCCCGACACCGCCAAGCATGTCTGAAATACTTCTACAATAAAACCAACGTTCAACAGGCTGGCTCCAGAAGGGGCACTGAGACTCATGAAGAAACGGTTGATAAGAAGAAAAAGGACCGCATTTAGACCGGAACAGATCAGATGAGTTACATTAACACAAAAATGTGCTTCTGAGGAGCCCTGGAAACCGTGGATGAGCTTCTTTCAAAGAAAGAGGGAAAGATGTGCGTGTGCACGGACTAGCCATATCCAAGATGTGGTCTGCCCATAGCTAACCAGTTACAAAACAGTACCGTTTCTCAAACTGATTAGCCAGTCATCTTCACCTCTTCTTTACTGCTGGGATCCTTTCATTTATGAATGTTACCTTCCTTCCAGCGAGATGGCCGCTGCCCAGCAGTGACATCACCAAGCCGCGTGCGGCTCGCAGGCCAGCCAGGCTGAGGCTAACAGCGCGCAGGCTAACGGTTTTCACAGGGAAATGGATCGACCGGCGGACCGAGCCGCCAGACCGCCGGAGGCTTTTAAAAAGTTTCCGTGTTTAATGAGCTCCTTTTTCCCCAAGAAAAGTATGATCCATAACTCTCCCCTGAAAAGTATGATCCATAACTCTCCCCTGAAAAGTATGATCCATAACTCTCCCCTGAAAAGTATGATCCATAACTCTCCCCTGAAAAGTATGATCCACAACTCTCCCCTGACGGGAGCCGCTTATTTCAGCGAGCGACTTCGCGGGGGAATAAAACATTATGGCGGTAATGCGCTCCGAACGGGAGCAAATGATATTTACACATCAGCAGCCGATTGATCTGCAGGCTGTGAGCGGCCGTAAGCGGCGCGGCGGACGCAGACACGCGTGTGTAACTGTGGGGCCGGTTAACGCGCGCGCAGCGGCGGGGTCGTTAGCGCGCTGACGACCCGTCAGGGGGAAGCGCGCGGGGAGCGACGGGGCCACTTCCCGCCGTCGCTAATCTGCGCGCCGCCGCGTTCCCGCCAATACGGAGGCCAGGCCTCGCGGAAACGGCGCTAGATCAGGAAGCGGAGGGAGGCCGTCGATCTTTTAATAAAATGGACTTATCGATGGAGCGCTTAAATGAGACGTTTGAGAGCGTTCATAAGGGCGCGTCGGACGCGAGCCGCGCTCAGGGACGGCTGAGTCGCCCGGGGGGCCGTTAACATGGAGGCGGCAGCGAGGAACGCGAGGCGTAGCCCAGACGGCTGCTCTTCTCCAGACCCGCGCGGCTACAGGCTAACTCTACGAGAGAAGGCTACGCGCCATCGGACCAGGTTTCCTTCACTAGCTGGAGAGTTTATGGAGAGGCCAAAAAGCAACGGCTTGGGACTGAAGCCGAACTCTCCTTCCAGGGTGTCAGTGGAGTCTGGAGAGCCTTAAGGTTTGCCTGAGGACACTGAACAACTTTAATGCCCTCGGGCATTGTGTCCAGTTAAGCACCTTATTTAAAAGTTCAGTACTCAAACCCAGACCGTACCAGCAGTGCCTAACTGTGGCCAGGGGTTCCACGGGGGCTAAGGCAGAATTGGGAATAGGGCCAACCAGGCAGGGAGGGTGTTGGTCAGCAGGGTAAGTCCCGTCTCATTGTGCCTTAGCTACTGGGGCTAAATATCAGCCAGTGATGTCACTCCAGCAGTGTAGCTCCCACTGCTTAGCTGGCAGACTGCAGAAAGAAAAGAAGCAGGAGGCAGTACTGCCGCTCCCAAACTGACAGAGGACTGCAGCGATGGGACGGGCCTACAGGCCAACAAAGAGTCAGCGAGTCAAAACAGAGAGTAAATGGGGCAAACGTGGAAAAGAAGAAACATAACGTCCCCCCTTAAATAAAAAAACAAAAACAAACGCAGCATTTTCTGAAGAGGTGGGGCATGGGCCCTGATTGGCTGAAAGGGAGATTACATTACAGGCATTTAGCAGACGCTCTTATCCAGAGCGACTTACACAACATTTTACATAGCATTTGCATTTCATTGCATCCATATATACAGCTGGATAAATAGTGAAGCAATGCAGGTTAAGTACCTTGTTCAAGACTAATGTCCTACCTGGGAACTGAACCTGTGACCTTTAGGTTACAAGACAAGTTCCTTACCCATTATACTAAACAAAAGCAATGTCCTGGCGGGGGAGAGTTGGAGGCTGTAGCTAGTGCGGCCATGAACACGGACGCTACATCACACTGTTCAGGCGCAAGGCAGAATCAGTAATCGCACAGGAAACGTGCAGAGCCAGTTAACACCCCGTTTGTCTCCCTCGGCCATGGGGGCCTCATGACCCCGTGGTTTTACACCCAAAACAGCTTTTATTTACATGACTGCTTTATTGCCGCCATTGTGGCAGCCTTGGCACTGCAGCAGCAAACACTTAGCGGTGACTTAGCTCCTGTCCACAGCGAACGCTTTATTACAAAAGCAGGGGAAGAGGGGAGGAAGGAGAGAGGGAGAGAGAAAACAAGGAGCTCAGGCGGTAATAACATACGCCATTATCCGCTTCCCCCAGCTGCCTTTAATTGATCTCACAAGGCGTCAGGTTCCAAACGAGTTTCTCCCTTCCCGTGGGGACCGAGCTGGTTTCTAGGTTACCGGGGGGAGGGGGTGGGGGGGGGGGGTGTACTTTCTGTACCTTGAGTGCCTCACAAAGCAGCAAGACACAGATCAGACAAGGTGAGACAAAGACATGCAGAACTGAGAGAGGCAAAGCTGAGGATGCGCAGGAGGCACAGAGAAACGGAGCTGTGCAGCAGGCACAGCCGTACAGGAGGCGGAGCCACGGCAGGGCACAGCCGTACAGGAGGCGGAGCCACGGCAGGGTGGAGCTGTACAGGAGGCGGAGCCACGGCAGGGTGGAGCCGTACAGGAGGCGGAGCCACGGCAGGGCGGAGTCCAGCTGCATGTGTGCGCCTGCTATAGTCCAGAGTTCACCTGCTGTGTGCACCAGCACTCCAGAGACCAGGCTTAGGTCAAACACATCGCCTAAGACGACGTTACAGTGCTCAACTGCAACGGCTTGGTCTGCTGGTCCCACTGAGGAACAATGAGAAGATCGGGAATGAGCCGCCCAAATCCTCCTAACACAGGCGTAACAACGAGGGGCTTCAGTACCACACAAAACCAGCATCACAACAAAACTGCAGAATGAACACAGCGTGCCCAGGAGCCAGGAGAGACTGAGCACAGGCCACAGGTGGCTCTGTACCTGGGGGAGACGGGTCAGTGCGGTCAACAGCTGTGCCACTGAGGGACTGACCTCCACACAAAGGGCAGGCAGTGTGCGTGTGTGTGTGTGTGTGTGCGTGCGTGCGTGCGTGTGTGTGTGTGTGTGTGTGTGCGTGCGAGCGTGTGTGTGTGTGCGCGCGTGTGTGTGTGTGTGCGGTTACAGGCATGACAGCATCTGTCATGATACACACAAGAGTTATAGGCATAAATGGCATGTATTTCCACAAAACACACAGTACATCTGTGTCTGCATCATACGCAGAGCAGAGCACACATGTATGCACACACACGCGTGCACGCAGGCACACACAGCTCAAAGGCTGGAGTTCACACTCAGAGTAAAATCCCTGGTGGCCTTTGCAGATCAAGAGAAGCTTCTTAAGAACTCAATGAAAGGGCCCAGCTTCAGTGAGCCATGCAGATTTCACCCTGCCCCTTCTGCACTAACACACACAAACGCACACACACACACACACACTCAGCACCACATACACACACACACACACAGACACACACACATTCATTCTCTCTGTACCTCTGTACTAGCATGAGGCACGCACGCACACACACACGCATCTCTGCACAGACACTGCACACACACACACACACACACACACGCATCTCTGCACAGACACTGCACACACACACACACACACACTGCACACACACACACACACACACACACACACACACACACACACACACACACACACACACACACACACACAGGCACATCGTTACGCTCCCTGTCGTTTCTCCGGCTCCTGACACTCCACTGGGATTTCTCATGACATGAAATGATTTGAACCTTCTTCAGTGCCTGTCTGCAATCTGAAATCCTCCATGCATCCAATTACAGCTCTCTCTCAGCAGGGCTCAGGCAGCGCATGAGGACCAGCCACAAGCCTTCATCCTGAACTGTGGCAGGTCCTGTTTGATAAAGACACAGGCCAGCAGTGGGTATAAGCCTGCTCAGTCACAGGCTGACAGCTGACCGGATGGAAGAGATGCGCAGAATAAGTGCTTTCACTAAAACACCACTTGAGCCAGCTGGCTAAAACCCACAAACAGCCAACAGAGCAGGAGGTGGGCATCCCACCATTTTGAAAAAAAAGATATAATATGAATAATATGGGCACTATCACCACATAAAATGTAAACAAATAATTAGCAGATCATACAATCTGGCGCATAAGGAAAAGCAAACTGCAGCAGCCCTGAGGAAGATGTCAGGAGCTGGGGGATCAAACGCTCTCCACAGAGAGGAGCTGCGCGGTACACATCTATATCAGGCAGCCGGAGACGGACAGGAGCGCGCCTCCTAACAGGCTCATTTCCATTCTGCATTAAATATTACGGGCTAAATAATAGATGTGCACTTGAAAGGGAAATAGAATTCCCCTCATTTCTGATTTATCAGGATCTGTCAGGACCGCTGGTGCTGAAGCGACAGCCGGGCGGAGCGGAGCGGCCACGCCGATGACGACGGCCGCCGGACTCACGCGCGCGAGAAGAGAAGAGCTCTCCTTCTCCACAGCACAGCCACACACGCACACGCTAATACAGAAAGAGGTCAGGGGAGGGTGTAGTGACCGGTAGTGAAGTCCAGTGCTCTTTGTACCATTCCTCTGCTCTTTTAAATTTGGGGAGCTGAGGGAGGAAACCTTGCTGTGGAGAGAATGTTCCAGAACAGAGCCGTCTCTGGCTGTCCCGTACTGACAGCGGCAGTAATCTCCTCAGCGGACGCTCCACTTAATGAACAAAGGGGCCTTTAATGGCCCCCGCTGCGCGCTCAGAGATGCGTCGCGGCTGTCACAAGCTCTCAGGAGCAGAGTCTGTAAACAGGCCTGTTTTCTCCAGGGCTTTGCATACATCCACCCCCCCCCGTTTCCACGCTCCCTGAGAATGTGCATTTTCCACAGCTCTCCCCAGAGGATTACGCCCGACTGAAGGCAGCCAAACCGCCCCCCCATGCCCCCCCCCCCCCCCAGGACGCATCACTCTCCCAGTCCTCATGGGGAGCAAGAAGTTTGGGAAAGAAAGGAGAACAACAGCGCTGGAGTCCCGGGAAGCCATTTGCCCCGCATCAACTAGGGGGCTGAGCAAAAGCGCACAAGCGGACAAACCCTAAAGCAGGTTCTGAGAGGCCCAAAGGAGAGAAAGGCTCAGCTGAGACAGGACAGGACAGGACAGGACAGGACAGGACAGGACAGGACAGAGAGAGACACAGAGACCCCGCCGCACGGCTCTCTCTCCCCCTTCCTTCTCCAGCTAGCCTGAACACAGCCCCGCTCGCCCGCACCGAGAACACCGGCCCTCATCCCGCGATCGACCTGCCGGCGGCTTGTGTGCAGCTGAGGAGGCTGCAGGCGCTTACCTGACGGGGGGCGGCCGCCTGGGCTCGGGTTCGATGGCGGTTGGAGGCGGGAGTGGCGGGTCTCGTGCACACAGCTGTGAGCGACTGCTGCAGGAGGACTCCTCTCAGCTCTGAGCTCCCTCCCCCTCAGCTCCTCTTCCTCCTCCAGGGAGGAGCCGCTATAGAGACGCTGACGCCACCGTCCCACAGAGACGGGGGGGGGGCTGAGCACAGAGCCCGCGGAAGGGCCCCACCTCCAGCACCTGCTCTCAGACACAGCCCCACAATCTGAGCCCCAGCTACCTCTCAATTACACCATCACATCATCTCTCTGCTGAGGAGACGCCCTTCACCACAGCACATTTGACTGTTTCTTTAAGCTTACTGTCCGGTTCTACAGCGGGATAGTTATGCTGCTCACGAGTGAAACTGCAGCGCTCCTGCAGCCGCCAGTACTGTTACAGGAACAGGACCCTAACCGGACCGGCATGCTGCACCGTCCTGTGACCAACCCCATCTCTATTACTGCGAAATAGCTTCCAGAGAGGGCAGTCACACGTTTCATCCCAAATGAAAGCATTATCTTTGATATGTGATAAAATTCAAGGGTGCGGGGGGGAGGGGGGGGTCCTCATTAACAGGACGGGCAGGACGCTCATCGACACGCAGCTCACGGCCCGAGCAGCAAACCGTCCCGCGCTGATCTTCGCTGATCTCCTCGCCCTTTCATTCCAAGCACGAGCGCATTCTTTCTGACCGTCACCTCTTAACGGCACCCTTTCAATTAGCTAACTTTATGAGAGAAAGAGGACTATTTTACTCCTTACAGCACTCAACAACCTTCCTGCACAGCGATTCTCCACAAGCATCTGTGGCAGAGAAAGACATGCTGTTGAAACGATAAAAAACCACCTGATGCCTTTTTAACGGTGCCAAGCCAGTCCAGGGAAAAGCCACAGTAACTGACCCTCTGGGGGCTGGGGACCGGTCTGCCGCTGTGGCGTGAAACATGGGGCTCACGTAAACTCGAGGAAGTGAAATAAAAAAAGAGCCTGTGAAAGAGCGCAGTGACATAACCTGCTTAGAGAGATCATGACTCTTATTTAGCCCTCCCCTGACGTGCAGTGCAGGCTCTGTTGGGGGGGGCACGGCCGCGGTGGGCGGGGGGGGCGCTGTCAGGGCCTCAGACACAGCGACTCCCCCACCCCTCTCCCTGCAGGCGGGAGAGATGCAGAAAGGAGAGGAGTTTGCGGGGAGGCACTGGAGGAGCGTGCTCAGCAGAGAG
>NC_049216.1:17618795-17628795 GCF_013347855.1 Anguilla anguilla | reverse complement strand
TAGCCTGGGCTCCTGTGGGCTCAAAGGGGATGTGGGGACTCAGGGTCTCAGATTAACCCTGTAATTGCCTGAGTGATGGTGTGTACTACACTTCCCAGACCTTTAAAAAAGCACCAGTGTTCTCGTGCCCTTGCATGAACGCAAGGGAGTGATAATAGCCATACTTTATTGTGTGCAGGTAGATGCATTAGGTTGTACATTGCTCCAGAGCATTCCAGAGTATCTACTGTAGCAGAAGTTGTGTGTGTGTGTGTGTGTGTGTGTGCGTGCGTGCCTGTGAGCGAGAGAGAGAGTGTGTGTGTGCGTGTGAGTGAGAGAGAGAGTGTGTGTGTGTGAGTGAGAGAGAGAGAGTGTGTGTGTGTCTGTGTGTGTGTGTGTGTGTGTGAGCGAGAGAGAGAGAGAGAGAGAGAGAGTGTGTGTGTGTGAGCGAGAGAGAGAGAGAGAGAGAGAGAGAGAGAGAGTGTGTGTGTGTGTGTGAGAGAGAGAGAGAGAGAGTGTGTGTGTGTGTGTGTGTGTGTGTGTGTGTAACAGTCTGCCCTCGGGTGAGGCCCTGCTGAGTGCAGCAGCTTGGCCTAATGTCTGTATTCTGAAGGGGAAATGGAGTGGACATAACGCAGGCTACTGATAGCTCCCGCCTCCCGGTGTCTCCCCCCTCCTCCCCCTTCCCTTCCCCTTCCCGGGTTCTTCTCCCTCCTCCCCCTTCCCTTCCCGGGTTCTTCTCCCTCCTCCCCCTTCCCTTCCCCTTCCCGGGTTCTTCTCCCTCCTCCCCCTTCCCTTCCCCTTCCCGGGTTCTTCTCCCTCCTCCCCCTTTCCTTCCCCTTCCCGGGTTCTTCTCCCTCCTCCCCCTTCCCTTCCCCTTCCTGGCGGCTGATCTTGGCTGATCTGGGGTCGGTCAGCGCCGGGCTGCTCTTTCGGGCTCGGCCTGGCCCCTCACACACAAGCCAGAGGGAAAGCGTTTCCCACGCGGACTGGAGCCGGCCGCAATTCGCGCCTGCTGCCGCGGCGACTGGCTGGAGACGCCGAGGAGACGTGACCCGTGCGGTTTGCATACTGCGGCGATGTGTTTAACGACATGGCGGGAAAAAGCCGAAATAACGCTCCTCCGCTCCGCTGCTGCAGCCTGAGGACTCCCGCAGCATGCGGCAGCACAAGGGAGGTCCCGCCCAGCTCAACAGCAGGGCTCCAACAATTAGCCTTTGAGTTTCATAGAATGACACGTCAGCTAAATTTGGAAAACAAAGCAGATGGATAAAGTACTTGCAAAACCAGAAACAGTAGCGCCATTTAGCCTTGCGCACCAGCACTAACCCAGTCTGAACTGCTACCCTTTCAGCCAGTTATGGATCCTTTTAGGACTCATCTTTGTCCTTTTTTCCTGTTGTAGCGGATTGTGGTTTCAACGCTAAATGAACTTGACGATATGTCTTAGTTTTTTCCTGTCAAACAGAGCTGTGCTTCTGTCATCTTCTCATGTTTATTTCTCCCCTTCATCTTGTGATGTTGCTGTTATTCCCAGCATGCTTTGCTGCCCAGGCCACTATTTTAAAATTTTTTTTACATTGTTTCCTTATAAGATGTACACATTTACAATCGAATAATGAAAGGCAATAGAAAGTGCGGTGGGGCTGATGGGTAACAGTGGGAGATTTTGTCTTCCGGAGCCCACAGAAAGCCATTAGCCTCTCAGTTGAGCTGGGCTGGTAATGGGGCGGTGTGCAGGTTTGAATAGCTTTGAGCACGTTTGTTAGCCTGGTTAGCCTCTGTGAGTCCTGGCTGTGTAACAGTGGCTCCTGGGCAGCAGTCACATAGGGCAGCCAGGATGAGGGCCTCTGCCAGCCCAAGGAATAAGTGCAAATGCGCTGCACTGTGTGATGTAAGTGTCCAGCCAATCAGCTCCAAGCAGCTGGGATCGGCGCTGGGGTTTGTGTACGCCTTTTCTGGTTCCAGGCCGGCCCTCATCTCTCTGCCTTTCCGTGGCGATGTTTTCTCTCTCTCTTCCTTCCTTTCTCCCCCGGTGTCTCGTTCCCGGGCTTTTTAATGGCGGCTGCGTTTAGGCGGGAGCCGACGTCTGCTCTTTGTGTACCGCCGCGCGGTTGGGCGTGTCCGGCGAGCTCGGGCCACTCTGACATCCTGACATAATCCAGAAAGATTACGCGCTAGCTGCCAGGGTATGAAATCTGTGGGAGATTAAAGGGGGCGGGCGGGGGGCGGGCGGGGGGCGGGGAGGTGGGGAGGTGGTGGTGGGGGTGTGGAGGAACCCAGGGCCTAGCTCTGCAGCATGGCTCACGGGCTCTGAATGTAATGCTTTTCCTAACGCATTAGCGCTAGCAGAACAAACACGCGCGAGGCCAGCCTTTTTGTGTTTGGTTTACAGCTCCAGTTTTGCTGTGGACTGAAAGCGGTCTGTGGGTGGGTTGTGTTAGTCATGGTGCAGATGTCAGTCTTTCTGATGAAGCCCGTGTCAGAGAGCTGGCCTACCTGAGCACCAGACCCACAGGTCCTACACTGGGAAGTGTGCCTCAGTGCTCCAGGGGACGGGGGCTTGCGGTGTGTGGCCTCTCTGCACCGGTCACTGTGGCGTTCCTTTGAGCGGCCTCTCCCCTGCCCTTACCCCAGGCTGGGTTTCCTGGCCCAGCAGGAAGCTCCTCTTGTGAAAGGGGCAGCCGATAGGGCTGCTTTACAGCGCGCGGCCCTCTCGGTCACGCCCACTTCGCTGGATGGCGTGCGTTTCCGCCGCGCCCCCAGCGCTAATTAGCGCCGGCGGCTGACACGGCATGGCAACCCTCGCCATGGAGACCAGCCAAAGAGGGAACAAAGCGGTAAAACGAGACGTGTCACTTCCTGCCGGGGATGAAAGGCCACAGGATTATAAAAGGCAGCTCTGAAACAAAAGGGGAAGCAGCGGTTGTTACCGAAACTGCTTTTTTCCCCAGAATATCTTTTAAAAATGATCGCGCCATGACACGTGCAGCAGGTGAACATGCACACTTCTTCTTCAGTAGTTAGCCCCCCCCCCCTCACTGGAGTAAAGGGGAAGCAGTGGGGCTTGTTCCTGTCTGTGGGCTCCATGTTCCGGTACGTTCTGTGATGGAAGCGCTGGTCCTCTGACCGCAGCGCTGTAGTGAAGTGTAATGTACAGCTGGGTGCTGGTGGTGTTAAGTTAATAATGGCTGTTGGGTTTGGCAGCTCCTCCGAAATGCTGCCCCTGTCAGTCAGTCAGCCAGCCAGTCAGCCAGTCAGTCAGCCAGTCAGTCAGTCAGCCAGTCAGTCAGTCAGCCAGTCAGTCAGCCAGTCAGCCAGTCAGCCAGTCAGTCAGCCAGTCAGCCAGTCAGCCAGTCAGTCAGTCAGTCAGTCAGCCAGTCAGCCAGTCAGTCAGCCAGTCAGCCAGTCAGCCAGTCAGCCAGTCAGTCAGTCAGTCAGCCAGTCAGCCAGTCAGTCAGTCAGCCAGTCAGTCAGTCAGCCAGTCAGCCAGTCAGACAGTCAGTCAGTCACTCAGTCAGTCAGTCAGTCAGTCAGTCAGTCAGCCAGTCAGTCAGTCAGTAAGTGCGCCAGCTTAATTGCCCCTGTGAGTGTCTGAAAACAAACGAGAGGGAGAACAGCCCCCATCTCCGACTGCAGATGCTGAACAGAGGGCTAACGTGTCCTGCTCTCCCAGCAGCCTCTGTGTTCTTACTGCCCTTTCATTGGTTCTCTCCTGACCTAATCCGAGTGGTTCCTTGGCTCAGGCGTAATCCTCTGGTGAAATTCTGATTTCTCATTAGTTTAATGTATGTGGATCTGCCAGGGTACGCTTTTCCCTCTGTGATAATACACTGTTCTGTGTGTGGACTTCCGCCGGCCTTGAGCCTGACTCTTCCATCAGCGGGTTTGATGAAGTGAGCGTTTCGCGGGGCGCGGAGCCGTGGCGAACATGCCCCTCCCCCCCTCCCCCCCCCGTACGCACGCCGAGCTCGCGCTGACGTTCGGGTCTGGCTTTTCGCAAGAAAGCCCCACCGTCTCCGGGATGGGAAACGGATCGCTGTTTAGATTTGACTGTACTTCCCCGGAAAACAAACAGCTCGGTCCCGATGGATGTGTTGCTGTTGGACAGACCCGGGAGAAGGAGAAGCCACAGCTGTCTAAACGTTTAGATCTGTGATGTTACCCAATACAGGAGAACAATGTGCTTATTCAACAGTGGAAACGTGGTGCTTTTTATACGTCCCCGGCTGCGCGAGTTGTGTGAAATCTCTCCTGTGTGTGGCAGTGTACAGTACGAACAAAGGTGGTGCGTTAATCCAAGATGGCAACACTTCTGTATATTACATTGGAGTCTTTTGTGGTTTGGGTTGTGTGTTGGGAGTAATGTGGCTTTTCTAAGCCCTACTACGCGGTTATATAGGGTCACATTAGTCATGTGACAGTCACCTGACTCTTGACTCCCAGGTGCAGGTTTTCCACATTGTGTCTTAGTGTTTCTGCGCTGCTGTTTAGGGCTCCCGTGCTGTGTGTACAGCCTGGTTATGGCAGAATCATCTAGGAAAGAGTCAGGCCTGTTTCCCCACACAGACTAACCCTCTTACCGCAGGTTTACTGCCTCCTTGCCGCCTGTTTTTTCAGGCTCCACCATGACTGCGGTGCTCTGAATAGAAACTCACGGCCTACATCTGTGTTTCTGCCAGGGCTTTACTGTTGCTTTTCTTGGTTGATACGACGTCTTTGTTATTGTTGTGGCTGGTTTGTGCGTCCGTGTTTGATTATTTTGGTCTTCCTCCGCCCCCCTTCGGGGCTGGGCGGGCGGTGCTTATGGAGTGGCGGTGTAAACAGTCTCCTCTGAAATTGGCCGTTTGATGCATGGCCGGTCTGGCTCCCGACGTGCGCGCTCATATCCGCGCGCCTGAGCGCTCCTGACGTGCGCGCTCATATCCGCGCTCCTGACGTGCGCGCTCATATCCACGTGCCTGAGCGCTCCTGACGTGCGCGCTCATATCCGCGCGCCTGAGCGCTCCTGACGTGCGCGCTCATATCCGCGTTCCTGACGTGCGCGCTCATATCCGCGCGCCTGAGCGCTCCTGACGTGCGCGCTCATATCCGCGCGCCTGACGTGCACGCTCATATCCGTTTTGGGTGTGTGTGCCTATGCTAGTTTTTTCTTTTCGGTGTATGTGTGTGTGTGTGTGTGCGCGCGCGCGTACGTGTGTGTGCGTGCGTGCGTGTGCGTGCGTGTGCGTGTGTGATTTGGACGTGTGGCCTCTGTGGGTGTGCGCGCGTGTGTGTACGTGTGTATGTGCGTGCGTGTGTGTGTGTATACGTGTATACGTGTGTGTGAGTGTGTGTGTACGTGCGTGTGTGTGTGTATACGTGTGTGTGAGTGTGTGTGTACGTGTGTGTGAGTGTGTACGTGTGTGTGTGATTTGGACGTGTGGCCTGTGTGCTCGCCCTGGCTCCGGTGCTCTTTCCGGAGAGTTCTCTGTGTTATTAATAGCAGTGAGTTCCTCTCAGGAACCGGCCTTTGTTGAGAGTTCAGTGGGCAGGCCTGCCTGATTGGCCCTCGCTCTGCTGGGCTGTGCTGGTATCCCGCCCTGCTCTGGCAGTGCAGGGGCCCCCTGTGCAGACGCCACCCGAGATCCTCCCTAACTTTCCAGGAACAGGTCATTGTGTGGCTTTTACCTCGCTGCCCCTGAAGCTTGTTTTCAGAAGGAACACAGAGCTCCTTATGGACACTCCTGTAAAAGAGCACTTTGCTTATTGATTTTTGCTCTGTGAAGGCCCCCTGCCCTCCTCTCCTGGTGAGGAGCCCTGCTCAGGGTGGCTGGAGGGGAGGGTGGACGTTACCGGCGTGGCTCTCGTCAGACGCGGAGCCCGGATGTTTCTCTGCCTCTTTGTTTACAGTGTAATAAAAGCGTTCGTTGGAACAGGGGAGTCTGGCCGGCCCGCATTCTTCCCCTTCTTCCCTTCTTCCCAGATAATCTCTGCTTTTACGAGAGCTTGTTTCACCCGCACAAACGGCTGTTCTCTGTCCCTGAAGGGGAGAGAGACGGCAGCTTTGGACTTGCCCGTAGCTGGGACGCGTCTGACGGGAGTCCGTGTGTGAGAAGCGAAGCCGCCGCCGCGTCGGTTGAGAGCAGCGCAGCCGTTGTGCCGGGGGGCTCAGCGGGGGGCCCGGGAGGCGTGTGAGTCACGGGGTCTGTAGGCCGTTTCCCACAATGCACTGCGGCTGGCTTCCCGTATTGGAAGTCGCTTGTTAGCGCGTTGCGCTGCTAGCCCTTCCCACCGCTCTGACTGTCAGGAGTCCGCCACCGTGGCTGTGCTATCGCTAGCAGCTACAGACCAGCACAATGCGGCGTCCTTATCTCTTTCTTGCCAGATACAGACGTTTCTTTTTTCTTTCTTTTGTTCCTGCCAAGTGCAATTCTTTCCATTTGTCTTGAAATGAACGCTTTTAAAGAGCTTTCCCAGCACTTGGGTGTCAGATTAGATTTCAGTAGTCCTTGAGCCTTGGCAGCCAGGCATTCATCTTCACCGGCCGGCGTCTTCAGACGTGGGACCAGCACGAATAGGAAATGTAGCGGTCAAAGAGTTTCTAAATGTTGCTCTGCTTCCTGAGAGCTTGCTGCGCTGAGTTTATGTATAATATGAGGGGTTAATGTTGCAGCCTGACTAGCCCTGCTCAATCCATCTGAGGTTGGGGGCTATTCTCTCTCTGTCTCTCTCTGTCCCTCTGTCTCTCTCTGTCTCTCTGTCCCTCTGTCTCTCACTCTCTCTCTCTCTCGCTCTCTTTCTCGGTCTCTCTCTCTCTCTCTCTCTCGTTCTCTCTCGCTCTTGCTCTCTCTCTCTCTCTCTCTCTCTCGGTCTCTCTCTCTCTCTCTCGCTCTCTCTCTCTCTCTCTCTCTCTCGCTCTCTCTCTCTCTCTCAGGCGCACACAGCTGAAGTTTCGGGCCTGACTCATCCCTCTTTGGGTCCCCTGTTCTGTGACACCTGGATCTGGGGGCGTTCTGGCTCTGCTGTATTCAGAGGAGTCCGTGGTCAGGAATGTGCTTGGCGGCCGGCCCTGCTCTCTCCTTCCCTCTCTCTCTTTCCCTCTCTCCTCCCCTCCCTGCCTCCCTCCCTCTCTCTCTCTCCCTCTGTCTCCCGCTGGCTGTGCTGATCCTGTAGTTCTTCCCGGCGGGTTCTGATTGTAGTCTGGCTGGGGGGAGTGGGGCGCGCTGCGGTGAAGCCTGGAGGCGAAGCGACCGCAGTAGAGTGGTCGTCGTGACCGTGCCAGGCTGTTCTCCCGTCTCCACGCCGGTTCCGTTTGGGGTCGTCCTGCTCCTGGAGCCTCTGCCGTGCTCGTGTTTTCACCCGTCCCGTGCTGGCCGTGCCCAGAGCCACAGGGACATGCGCAGGCGGTTCTGACTGTGCATGCTACGGCTACAGATCATTCTGCGCCCCCCCCCCCCCACTGACGCAGCCACGCGTCACGCCTGAGTGCCATGTGCTGAGGCTCATGGGTGTGCACAGGTACTCAGTGTGCACAGGTACTCAGTGTACACAGGTACTCAGTGTGCACAGGTACTCAGTGTGCACAGGTACTCAGTGTACACAGGTACTCAGTGTGCACAGGTACTCAGTGTGCACAGGTACTCAGTGTGCACAGGTACACTCCTGCCATAGCCAGGTTTGTTCAGGCTTCCCCCCAGTCGCTGTTACGCTGCGCTGGCTGCAGGTGACTTGATAGATGTCATAATTATTGAACCGCCCCTTGGCACCAGCCACTATTGCGCCAGCCCCACCCTCCCTGTCCCCCTCTTAAAACGTGCAGGCGTAAGTTGTGCTCTTTTTAAAAAGATAAATTGGGGGCAGTTTCCTCTTCCTGCTCCCTGCCATTTAGGGCACATACAGTTCTGTCCTTTCCAGAGAAACGCACTGCTGGGGCCAGAATGTGTTCTGATTCGTCTCCACCCACCCTGCTTGGCTCCACCCACATGTCCGCCACACCGCTGAGCTTTGAGCTCAATCAACAGGAAGTCAAAAGGAGGTTGAACAGCCCGGTAACAAGTGAGGAATTGTTTAAAAATTGTTTTACGACCGCAAGCAACTTTTGGTTGGCATTTAAACAACAAATAAATAAATGAAACAGCGCGATGAGGGAAGCGGCTCTCCCCTCCCCCTGGCCTGGCCTTGGAAATGTGGCCTTTATTAGCTGAGGAAGATTAAACAGGGCTTCATGGGAAACAAAAGCTGGGAAATGTTGAGCACTGGTATCTGAGGTAATTTACTGACCTGGCGAAGGGGAGGAGAGCCGTACGGGCGCCCGTGTGAGGGCTGTATCCGCTATTAATGCCCAACCGAAGAGGTAGAAGTTATCCGCGATTATCCCCAGGAGCGTAGCCTGTCGTACAGCTGCTTTGTTCTCGGTTTCCGGCCTGTGTTGAAGTTGTGTGTTGGAGGGGGGGTGAGGGGGGGGAGGGTGATGGAATGGAATTGGTGAAACCGGAGCCTGATGTGGATCAAAGTGGGTGCACATCGATAGTTTCTGCACTCGTGGCTCCTACGCGGCCGCGGGGCGCTACGGCGAGCCATTGGCGGTTTGACAGCGTGCGAGAGCGCGCTCCGCTTGGGGCGCCGCCTGGGCTCGATCAATCCCCGTCCGCACCGCCATCTGCGCACCGCCTCCCGCTGCAGCACGTGCGCTGCGGCTGCGCTCTTCCCTGCTTCGCCTTCCGTTGTGCGCAAAGCTGCCGATGATATTTTACGTGAATTTGGGAGTGGCCCGTGAGCAGTGGGGGTTTCACCGCCGGGTCTTTAGGTCGCCGAGCCTCCGTCGGCCCAAGAAGAGCGCTGCCGTTGACCCATGTCTCCTGTCGAAAATTCCTCTTCGGACGCAAACATCCCCCTTTCAGAGAGGAATGCCGAATCTGCTCAAGTGGACAGAGTGCAATTCCATATGAAATCAATCAACAACAACAGAAAAAAGCGATTGCTTCCACAAACGCTTCTCTCTGGAAAAGGTGGGCAGTGAGAGCGTTTGGCTCGCGCTGGTTTGGGAGCGTTAGTTGGAGCAGTGCACGTGCTCTCAAAGGCGTGGCTTCTGCTCTTCCTGGGCTAGCAGCAGTCAGCTTCTGCCCAGAGCCTACATCTGCTTTCCGGGCTGAGAGAACTTTCCGGCGATAAAACCCCAGTCACGTGACGTGGACTACTCGATGTCGACTTGGAGCCAAGAATGAAACGGCCTGATCCTATTCAGTAAGAAGTACGTTCTCATCGTATTATTATTGGCAAAAAAGAGCATTTCCTGAGTGGGGTATTTTGATTTGACCCGATTCTTACCAAGTTTTTTTCCACTCTGTCCTGCTGCAGTTATTGAATTGAGATATTCGCTGTCGTGTCAGTGTGTTATATTGGTTCAGTTCAGATTTGGATTGAAAGTAATTTTTTTCCCTGTTAAAAACTATTCTCTTTTGGGCCATGGGCTCTGGTTGGTCGGATGTTCATTTTTAGTTCATTTTTTTTACCCACTCCTGACTGCAGTAATGATGTGTCTCTGCTGCGGTGATGATGTGAAGTTAGGGGCTTATGGGCGATTAACGGGGGTGGATCTGTGTGACTCAGTAGTTTTGCAGCACTTGTGCGCAGTCACTTACTCACTCCTGTAAACCATTCATGTAAGCCACTGAGCTTCATTTTTGATGTGTGGAACCAAAAGATGAAAGTAATTAGGAGCTGGGGGGAAGGGTATTAGAGTTGCGCAGGGCTAATGCATACATTCTGTTCCTGCCCCCTGAAGGTGACCTCACAGAGGGGAGCAGAAAGTGTGGCAGGGCTGGTCTCTGCACACAGAGCAGAGGATAGGGTAGAGATGGGGTGGCGTTTCTGTCGGGGGGAACGGGAGCGCTGTAACTCCTCGTCTGGTCCTAGCCGCACCAGGAGGAGCGCTCACAGATCTCCACAGCAGAGCTTCCTGCAGCTTCAGTCTCTGACGTTCACCCTGTATGGAAAGGGATCCTCAAAGAATGCAATTATGTCATTCATAAGTAGAATT
>NC_049216.1:17566295-17613795 GCF_013347855.1 Anguilla anguilla | reverse complement strand
ATGGTAAACTGCAGCTGATCTTAAGACTTTAAAGATGGCTAAATGGCACCTTCAGATAAACCCGTGGGTCTTTCAGCCTGGCAGCGCTAGTGCCGCGCTGCGCCCCTCGGCAGGTTCCTGCTTGTTGCTGCGTGTGGAAGTTTCCGTGAGGCTCGCACGCCGAGCGGCGGGGGGGGCGGAGCTTCAGCCGGGATTCCGCCTCACCTCAGGAGGTGCTCGGCACGCATCACACCTGCCAGCCGCGCAGCCGCTCGTGACAGGAGTCTGCTGACACACCCGGGGTGAACTCTGACACAGCGCTGTGCTGCGCTTAGGCATCCAGCGCCGTGTGATTGGACGGAAACGTGCGTGGGAGCCGCTTGTTGACTTTTTATGGAGCGCGCACACCGGGCGGTAAGTGCGCTTCCTCAGTGGCCGGGCGGCTCGTCTGTTCAGTCTGCTGTCCTCAGGCTTTGAGATTTGGACAGAAGAAGTTCACGCCGTCGCGGGACAGGCCACCTTTGAGCTTTTTTAGCCTCGATGTCGGTCGGGACGGCACACTGAAGCTGAAGGTAAATACGATGGCAGTCTCACTCTAACCCCTGTGGCTTCCCTGGCTGTGACGAAGCAGAGCGGACGCTATGACACACTGGCCTGGGTAGCCTTTGATGTCAGACACTCTGAGGTGTCCTGTACCAGAACAGTCACAGGTGGATATCTCCTTTCAACTCTCTCTCTGACAGGGTCACTGTCAGGTTTGGCATCGTCCCGGTCGGGTTATAGGCGGGTAGTGCGTCCGTACGCGCGGTCAGTTTATAGGCGGGTAGTGCGTCCGTACGCGCGTTCAGTTTATAGGCGGGTAGTGCGTCCGTACGCGCGGTCAGTTTATAGGCGGGTAGTGCGTCCGTACGCGCGGTCAGTTTATAGGCGGGTAGTGCGTCCGTACGCGCGGTCAGTTTATAGGCGGGTAGTGCGTCCGTACGCGCGGTCAGTTTATAGGCGGGTAGTGCGTCCGTACGCGCGGTCAGTTTATAGGCGGGTAGTGTGTCCGTACGCGCGGTCAGTTTATAGGCGGGTAGTGTGTCCGTACGCGCGGTCAGTTTATAGGCGGGTAGTGCGTCCGTACGCGCGGTCAGTTTATAGGCGGGTAGAGCGTCCGTACGCGCGGTCGGTTTATAGGCGGGTAGAGCGTCCGTACGCGCGGTCAGTTTATAGGCGGGTAGTGCGTCCGTACGCCCGGTCAGTTTATAGGCGGGTAGTGCGTCTGTACGTGCGGTCAGTTTATAGGCGGGTAGTGTGTCCGTACGCGCGGTCGGTTTATAGGAGGGTAGTGCGTCCGTACGCGCGGTCAGTTTATAGGCGGGTAGTGCGTCCGTACGCGCGGTCGGTTTATAGGCAGGTAGTGCGTCCGTACGCGCGGTCGGTTTATAGGAGGGTAGTGTGTCCGTACGCGCGGTCGGTTTATAGGAGGGTAGTGCGTCCGTACGTGCGGTCAGTTTATAGGCGGGTAGTGTGTCCGTACGCGCGGTCGGTTTATAGGAGGGTAGTGCGTCCGTACGCGCGGTCAGTTTATAGGCGGGTAGTGCGTCTGTATGTGCGGTCGGTTTATAGGCGGGTAGTGCGTCCGTACGCGCGGTCAGTTTATAGGCGGGTAGTGCGTCCGTACGCGCGGTCGGTTTATAGGCGGGTAGTGCGTCCGTACGCGCGGTCAGTTTATAGGCGGATAGTGCGTCCGTACGCGCGGGTCTGTGCCTCCCCTCGGCGCTCGCTGAGCCGTCCGCTGGGCGTGTCGGAGCCTGGGCCGGTATGTCCCCGCAGCGCCCGCCCTGCCCTCTGACCCCAGATCAGTCAGGAGTCCAGCTGCTGGAAGGCCTCATTATCTGCCCAATTATCTCCTCCCAGCAGCCCTCCCTTATCTCCTGTCCCGGGGCCCAGGGGCCCCGCCGCCCCCTCTCCCCGCATGAAGGGCTGCGGCGGTGGGAGGGGCCAGTTCCCCGAACCGCTGTCTGCTTTCGGGGAAGCGCCATTGTTCAGCCCGGAATTCGGCGACGGCCTTGGGTCTGCTCTGCGGATCGGCCCGGCCCTCCAGCGCCGAAGCGTTTCGGCTCGTTTGGCTGCGTTCGCCGCGGCCTTGGGAGCGAGCTGGCGGCCGTCTCTCTCTCGAACCTTCGCCGCTGCGCAGCGGTGTCATCGCTGCGTGCGGTTTCCCCGGCGTTCCCGAGGCCGCGTTTCCTGCCCGCGTTCTGAGCCCGTGTGTGTCTTCCTTTTCTCATGAAAAAAGGGCACGTTTCCTCATCATTTGTTCACTGTATAAAAATAAAATCCATGGTGCAACAACGGAACTGCGAAGCAACTCTGTGAACTCTGAGAGGCACTCTGAGAGCTGTGTGTTTGCTCAGTGACAGAGTGTTTGTAGCTGTTGCCAGTCATAATAAACTCAGGCCTAACCGGCGGAGAAGCTTTTTCAGAGTAGAGATGTTTGTTCTCTGCATTGTTAGGGAGCTGGAACTTGTTTTTTGTGTAAAAGTGGACTTCCTCTTTTTTTGGTTTCCGTCTTGAGCATGCTTAGATGGACGGGTAGCATCTCGATGTCCTGTAATGGGGTGACTGGCTCTCCTTGCCCCCCTGGTTGCTTGTGTCTTGCCTATGTCCCCTCACCCATATGAGCTTTAAAAGGAGTCCCAAATATTCAAAGGGTTCCCTTGAGAATGCAGTACTGTCATTAGCTGAGGAGATGGGCACTGTGAATTGAGATTTGGGGTAGGCACTGAGCATTAGCACCCAATGCACCAAAGCTAGGTTGAGTAACGTCCCAAAAATAATTTAGCCCAATGACATTGCCTCCTCAGCAATATTAGAAGACCTACTGCACAGTGTGATTTACTGTGCCTTTGTGCAGGATGATACCTTGTGCTTTTTAATTAGCCTGATGCTGTGTCATGGAGCATAGTGCAGATCTAACTCCCATTTACAAACTAACAGGAGAACAGCCAGGGTGGTGTGTGGGGGGGGGGGGGGGGGGTGTGTTCCTCGGGTTCAGTGAAGTGGCTCAGTGCCAGGGCCGGGGGGTTGGATGGTTTGGGGTGGGGTCAGTGCCTCTCATCTTGTCCTCCCTAACGGAGTGAGAGAGAGACGTGAGCTCCCAGCATCCCCGGGCACGATGACTTCACGCCGCAGACATCCCGTCCGCACAAGGACAGGCTGCAAATAGCTGACATTGTTGGGCTTTCAGTGCGACGCGAAGGACGGCAGAGCCAGAATAACTGGCACATTAAGAGATAGAGTTTCTGCAGCGGCAGCTTCCTTTGGGCCGCGCTAGGCCAGCGGCAGGCCAGCGGCAGCCCGCTGTCGGGCCGGCCGCTCACAAACACTAGCGCTCTCGCTGGTCAGAGCAGCAGGGATGTGCCTAGCAGAGGGGGGCTCCAAAGCTGCCCCAACAGACCTCGCTGAGGAAACGAATACTTTCTGTGTATGAACCCCCAAACACCAATGCCACATTCCAGATTTTACATTATCATCACTTCAACATCTGTAGCATTTAATTCAAAATGGCCACTCAATCTTAGCCTGTGCTTGTATGTAAGGGAGAGCAATGGATGTGATGGTTCTCCGGCCGTTCTGGAGAGCTGTAACGGAGACCTCTCCACACGTCCGTGAGAGGCCCTCCTGATGGTGTCTGAGGGGCGGGCGGGGTGTGGCGCTGGGGTGGGCAGGAGACTCGGGGGTCAGGACAGGGAGAGCGAGCGTGGTGTGGATATGACCGGCGCTGCTGGGCGCGTGTGAGGCAGCCCCGTGCGGGTGCCTGTCAGGGCTGTTTCCTGTTGGGCGGAGAGTGACACACGTTAAGAGCAGCACGTGTTTACCGTGTTTCGGTCACAGTTCAGAGTAAACATTTTCACCTGGATCAGCAACATTCCAGCGGACATGACCAAGTCCTCCGGCTGCTGGCTTTGGAATGTGTGTGTGTGTGTGAGTGTGTGTGTATACATGTGTGTGTGTGTGTGTGTGTGTGTGTGTGTGTGCCTGCATGTGCCTGCGTGTGTGTGCTTGCAGGTATGTGTTGTTGCTGTCATTGACTGTTATGCAGGGTACCTCTGGGGTCCCAGAGTGGAATCTTAATCCTTAAGCTGACCATCTGCTGGGGCTGCTGTAGTGTCCCGGTTCCCCCCACACTCCTAATACCCTGGGCCTGTGACCTGCTGCACCTGTCTGGGGCGCGGCGTGCGCCCGTTAGCCCACAGCGAGGGAGCTGTGCGCGGGTGGGCTGGGTCTCTGCTCATTCTGCTCTGTGGGCTGGGTCTCTGCTCATTCTGCTCTGTGGGCTGGGTCTCTGCTCATTCTGCTCTGTGGGCTGGGTCTCTGCTCATTCTGCTCTGTGCGACACCACTATTCTTCCCCACCGGCCATTTCCTGTTATTCACTTTGTCAAGGTTTTCCCTTTTTGCTCCACCACTGGCTGCCTTACTGTATATTGTGTCCAGTCATATTGTTGCCCCTGGCAACAGGGAAAACACTGTGAGGGGGGCTGAGAGAGGCTCCCTCTCACTCAAGGTGAAACGCTGCAGATGGTGTTGAGGGAAAGGGAAGCGCAGCGTTGGGTTAGCAAACAGGAAGAACCCCGCGGGCGGGGTCTTTAAACCGGGCCGCCGGGGTCTGAGCGGCTGTCTGGTGGGGTTGGCGCACGGCACGGCGCCTTTCAGCGGGATCCCGGAGGAGCGGGGGCGGGGCGGGGCGAGGTCGGGGGGTTGATTACCCTACATGCCCTTGTCCTTTCTGCCGTGTGAATAGATCGGGGGAGGCAGACTCTGTTGCTCCTGCCGATAGAAGCTTCAGTGGGCCGGCTGACTGACTCTGCAACCTGTTCCTGAGCACAACACCTGAGAGAGCTGGCCTTGCTCCAGCAGGGGGAGGAGGCTGCAGCTGATTGGCTCTTGATGAGACGGTGGGGGTGGGGCTTTGGGTTTTGGGGGCTGGGGATAAGCAGACGGGGCTTATAAGGAGCGAGCGTGAGGGAGGCGGCTGACAGAGGGAGGTGGCTGACAGAGGGAGGTGGCTGACAGAACGGTGGAGTCATTAAGCGCATTAGTGGGAGGTCACACACATTTCTTTCACTGAGCTAAAGGCTGTTTCTCCTCCCCGTCTTCTCAACCGTGACCCCCTGTTCACTGACCTTGGGGTGCAGATACCCTGCAGACAGTGGGAGATGCCTGAGGTAAAAGCCATGCTTTATGTGCCGGGATCCTGAAGAGTGTGCCGTTATGCTTCATTAAGTGTTAGACGTGTTATAGAAGCTCAGTACAGGAAATGCTGCTCTGATGCACATAAGGCAACATTTCCCTCATTCTTGAATGGACTTTCTTGCTGAAGATTTGCTACGGAGAAGCCATTTTTCAGGGTGCTGCATCGCCGGTGTTTCTTGATGGTTTGATTTGATTAGGGTTCCACTGTGGAAAAGAGGAACATCTTTGTTCCCTTGTTGCTGGTTCTCCAGCGATGTGTGTGTGTGTGTGGTGAATGGTAACCCCTGGAGACCATTCAGTCAGCATTAGAGAGGAGCTTGTGAATTAAGGTATTGTGTCTTCATTACAGGCACGTCTGTGTGGACGGTGTCAGCTGCCAAACTTGGCAGCCGGGTGACCTGGCCGGATCTGCCCTCTGCAGAGGGAGCGGCCCGGTCAGTCTGGAGGCCCCGCCTCCTCCGTGCTCACTGGCCAGGCGCATGTGATTAATCACTGCGCCAGCTGCATCCTGTCCGTGCCGTCACTGGCTCTCTGCGTTGGGGCACGAAAAACCTTCTTCCTCACACAAAAAGTTTATTTTTTTTTTTTGCATGAGGAAAAGTGTAAACCGAAAGGTCATTTGCAGAAACATTAAATGAAGAAGAAGCGAAACCGCATGTTCTCCCCCGGCTTGCTCGTGAGCCGCTTTTGAAAGCGTTTTGAAGTTGTGAAAATGGAGAAGCAAATGGTGCAGAAAGAAAGAATCTGGCTCATTTATTGTGATGCAGCTTAATGAGTGCTTCGCTGTGAGGGTCTCTCGCTTCCTGTCAGCCAGGGCTCAGAGTAGCTCCATTCCAGGAACTTGTCTTTGATGGCCTCTATTTCTATGGCTAACGTCCCCCCCTCTCCTCTCCCCTCCCCTCCTCTCCTCTCCCCTCCCCTCCTCTCCTCTCCCCTCCCCTCCCCTCCCCTCCTCCCCTCTCCCCGCCCCTCCTCTCCTCTCCCCTCCCCTCCTCTCCTCGCCTCTCCCCTCCCCTCCCCTCCCCTCCTCTCCCCTGCTCCTCTCCTCTCCCCTCCCCCTCCCCTCCTCTCCCCTCCCCTCCCCTCCCCTCCCTCTCCCCTCCCCTCCTCTCCCCTCCCCTCCCCTCCTCTCCTCTCTCCCTCACAGCTGGGATGTCTTGACGCAGTGTCCCGGGCCCTTCGAAGGATGCGTTGCGAGTGCTGATGGGAAGTGCTTCTCCAATATGAGTGTTCATGATGCTGGGGGGAGACGACGCTACGAGGACTCGGAGTTCACGCTGCGGATCTACCCGGGGAACATCGCCGAGGGCACCATCTACTGCCCCGTCACCGCCCGCAAGAGCACCACCGCCGCCGAGGTCATCGACCATGTGATCGACAAGCTCCAGCTGGACCGCACCAAGCTGTACGTCCTCGCCGAGGTCAAGGAGTTCGGCGGGGAGGAATGGATCCTCAACCCCACCGACTGCCCGGTCCAGCGCATGATGCTGTGGCCCCGCATGGCCCTGGAGAACCGCTTCAGCGGGGAGGACTACCGCTTCCTGCTGCGCGAGAAGAACCTGGACGGCTCCATCCACTACGGCAACCTGCAGATGTGGCTGCGCGTGACGGAGGAGCGGCGCCACCTGGTGGAGAGGGGCTTCCTGCCGCAGCCGCTGCAGAAGGACCACGACGACCTGTGCAACCTGCCCGACCTCACCGAGAAGACGCTGCTGGACAACCTGCGCAGCCGCTTCCGGCAGGAGAAGATCTACACCTACGTGGGCAGCATCCTCATCGTCATCAACCCCTTCCAGTTCCTGCCCATCTACAACCCCAAGTACGTCAAGATGTACGATAACCACCAGCTGGGCAAGCTGGAGCCGCACATCTACGCGGTGGCGGACGTGGCGTACCACGCCATGCTGCAGCGGCGCCAGAACCAGTGCATCGTCATCTCCGGGGAGAGCGGCTCGGGCAAGACGCAGAGCACCAACTTCCTCATCCACCACCTGACCGCACTCAGCCAGAAGGGCTTCGCCAGCGGGGTGGAGCAGATCATCCTGGGGGCGGGGCCAGTGCTGGAGGTGAGTGGCGGGGGGAGCGGCCGCCGGGTCGTCCCGACCGCAGTCAAAAGCAGCGCGTGTCGTTTCTCATATTGCTGAAAGAAAAAAAGAAGGAA
Organism: Anguilla anguilla; assembly: GCF_013347855.1. Lineage (NCBI taxonomy): Eukaryota > Metazoa > Chordata > Actinopteri > Anguilliformes > Anguillidae > Anguilla > Anguilla anguilla. Next base: position 17,606,415 of record NC_049216.1, on the reverse strand, counting down.
TTTTATCTAAGTGGCTTATGTGTAATTTGCACGTTGTGATGAGTAGTGAATGATGTGCGGTGGGATCTCTTAGGGATGATTATGGTGGATTGTGGTTATGGTGACAGTTTTCTAGATGTTGTGCTTAACTGGTATGTTAGAATGGATAAAACCTTAAACTCCATTTCCCATAGTGCCCTGATTTTATGAACGGATGGCTCATCAGTGCACCTGTTGTGCCTAGCAGTGGATGCTGGTATTATTTATGAAGGCACAGCTGTAGCGGTGCTGGCCCCTGCAGTCCGCAGCGCTGCTTTCCCCAGCCTGTTCCTGCTTATTGAGCAGAGCCACGTTGCGCTTCTCCTCATGCTGAAATGTGAGAGGTTTCAGGCCTGCGTCTGGGTGTTGGCAGCACCTCCTCCGCGTACGCTGTGTCCTCGGGCTTCCTACAGTAGGTCTGTTTCTCCTTGAGTTTTTCGGCCCTGCGTTTGTTGGAATCTGCGCCGTGCACGTTCTGCCACTGCGAGGCCGGCTGGGCTCGCGGCTCAGCGGTGTTAGCGCTGTGGGAGATCAGAGGGGCTGGGAATGGCTCAGCGTCCCGAGCCGCGCGGGGCGGGGCGGGGCGGGGCGGGGCGACACCCGGCTGCTCATTCGGGGGGCGTGCGGTACCGGGCGGTACCGAAGCGAGCGCGCGGGAGACGGGCGCCGGCGCAGGGGGCCGGGGATGCCGCGCCTGACGCGAGCGAAGAACGCGTACGGCGGGAGTGCCGCCGGGCGGATTAGCGCGCGCGTTCTCCTGGGCTCCGGCAGCGCCGCGGATGCGCTCGCGGGAGAGCGCGCTCAGACGGCTCCGCGCCCGTCAGTCACCTGCCCGTGCGCTCTGACACAATGGCTGCGGCTGTGCAGGGGCGGGACTGGAGGAGGCAGTGCGCTGCATTCTTACTGCAGGAATGCGCCCGGCGCTCTGCGCTGCCCTGTGCAGCTCGTTGTGGTCGCATTGTCACGCGCTGAGACTGCAGGAACAGCCCGGCCGGGTAAGGGCACCTGCCCATAGCGTGAGGCAGAGACGCTGGCTTTGGGACTCCAGGGCGGAATGGACTAAAGCTGGTCCAGCTCAGCTTAAACCGACTCCTGTCTGTCCCTGCCCTGGAGGGAATGGATTGTGGGTAATCTTTGTCTCCTGGGCGTTGATGGAACATGGTTTACTTTTACTTTTCATTTGCTTCGCTGCTGCTCTTGTCCGGGGTAACGTGGGATGGGTTTCGCGTGTTGCCCGTCTGTGGAGCACGGGCCAGGGGAGTCCCGGCTGCCGGCCGGCGGGTCTGGAACCCTGCTGCGCTCCGTCTGGGGAGCGAGCCTACAGCCGTCTGGTTTGGAGCTCAGCTCCTGAACCGCCACGCTGCGCCTCTGCACGCCTCTCAGGGGGACCGTGGAAACGGGCTGTTGTTTGTAAACGGGAATGTTGTTTTCCTGGTGAGTTACTCAGGCGGCAGAGTGAAACTTCCTGTTTAGGAATGCGTTAAAGGAACGTTCAGAATGCGATCTTGCCTGGTATTATGATCTGCGGTCATACGAAGAAAGAGAAGAACTTAACGAAGGGGGGGGGCCTTTCCCACATACTTGGGGGGGGGGGGGGTCTGTAATAAAGTTAGTGGGCTGGCCTGATAAATGGGGTGGGGGGTTGTAGTGCGATGGGGATTTGGTGGGCTGGGAGAAGGCCCTCTCCCTGCTGTCCTCACAGGCCTGGCTCTCGTAGCCGTATCAGTCAGTCAGGGGCTTTGTGGCGGTCTGATGTTGAAGCTCTGCGGGTTAATCTCCAACTACCTGCCGCTCTGGAGTGGCTGTTTGGAGTGCCGGGGATCAACAGTGATTGTTTGCTCTGTGTGATTTGCCGTGCTCACCGCTGATTAACAGACAGCTCTCCAGCGGAGCCTCTGTGGGCGGGGCTTAGAGCGCGGAGAGAGTCACACTACGGGGGGGTGGGAGGAGTTACGTGTGTGCTCTCTGCAGCCACTCAAAACTGATTTCATCAAACATTCGACACACCCCCGATTAGGACACAGAGAAATACTACAACCAGAAAAGGAGTCTTGAGCGTAAAGATGATGCTATTATCCTTAATGATCGTAGTACATGGAGATTAAATGCAGGTTTCTTCAGCCTCCTGTCTGTCTTATCACTCCTGGTGGTTTTGGATAGCAGGCTCTTATTGTAACTGATAAAATGGCCGTTGTGTTAGAGCTCAGTTCTCCAGCGCTCTGTTCTGCTCCCCCTGCCGTTGATGCTGCATTGGCCTGACGCAGGCACACCGCAGACAGGAGAGAGAGAGCAGCCAGCATCAGGCTCCATTACGGGAAATGGACACCTTCATACCGGCAGCGCTGGTGCACTGAGCTACAGTGTTACATACTGACGCACTCACTGTGCTGCCATTATGGCTCTGTGGACCGCACTGCTACTTACAGACACACTCACACTGTGCTGCCATTATGGCTCTGTGGGCCCCACTGCTACGTACTGACGCACTCACACTGTGCTGCCATTATGGCTCTGTGGGCCCCACTGCTACGTACTGACGCACTCACACTGTGCTGCCATTATGGCTCTGTGGGCCCCACTGCTACATACTGACGCACTCACTGTGCTGCCATTATGGCTCTGTGGGCCCCACTGCTACATACTGACGCACTCACACTGTGCTGCCATTATGGCTCTGTGGGCCGCACTGCTACATACAGACACTATATTACTGCGACTATCATCTGATAGCATGTACACTCTCATCACGGCGCTGTGGCGCTCCAGTCTCCGTGGTTACCTGCAGGCGCTCCCGGCCTGGCGGTATAGCGCCCTGCTCTTGACGGGAGCAGACAGGGGTCCTGGTTTGGGCAGCCCTCCTCCTTACCCCCCCGTGGTACAGATCGGTCACGGGCGCGAGCTTCCCTGTCCGAGGCAGATGAAGTCATCGCATCTCCACGGTCCTGGCCGCGCTAAAGCCAGCCCACACACCGCTAACAGTCATCCTCCCAAAGCAGACGGCTAGCGAGCGCTGTGCGGATTCGGCTCCCTTCCTGTATCTGTGGCTGGGTCCTGCAGCAGCTGCGGCGTGCGCGTGGCTGCACTGTGACAGCACTGATACCCCTCCCCCGGCCTCCAGCACGCCATGCGAACGCTCCACGCTTAAAAGACATTACATCATGCAGGCTGCGTCATGGCCGCCCAGCACAATTGCAATAATCATTAGTTACTAAAAAAAGAGCCCAGCGCCAGCTGTGGCTGTAATTGCAGCCCTTTGCGATGCGAGAGCCGTTCCTAAGCCTGTGGGGAGCAGGCGCTCACTGTGGAGGGAGGAACGCGCTGATGAAGATGCAGGAGGGAGGAGGAGATGGGGGTTTGTGGGCGGAGCTTGAGGGGGGCGGGACTAGCCCCTGTCTTTCGCAGCCAGCCACTGGGAGAGCACTGTTTCAGTCGGGTAGCTCTCTCGGCTCAGCCGTTGGCTCCGGGCTGAGCTCTGTGTGTTGACGGACAGCTGGGGGTGGCTCTCTCCGGCTCTGCTCCTCTGGGCGGGAGCCAGCAGAACCAGCCTGGCCCAGACAGCCCTCCATTCTGACCACACCCATCTGTCCGGTCTGCCTGCATGCCTGTGTGTCTGAGAGTGTGAGAGTGTGAGAGGGGGCACTGAGTGTGTGTGCGCGTGCGACAGAGAGAGACAGGGCATGACCATGTATGAGAGAGAAAATGAGTGCGTGCGTGGAGAGGGTATGTATATTCATGCTTTTCTGTGAGTGTGTTTTTCCATCTCAGAGCAGAGCAGGCTGGGAAATAGGAAGTGGCCTCTGACAGCAATTCCTGGAGAGTGACTACAAACATGATCTCATTCAAGTCCAAAAGAAAATAGCCCTCTCCTCTCCTCTCCTCTCGTCTCTCTCTCTCTCTCTCCTCTCTCCTCTCCTCTCCTCTCGTCTCTCTCTCTCTCTCTCCTCTCTCCTCTCCTCTCCTCTCGTCTCTCTCTCTCTCTCTCTCTCTCTCTCTCCTCTCTCCTCTCCTCTCTCTCTCTCTCTCTCCTCTCTCCTCTCTCTCTCTCTCTCTCTCCTCTCCTCTCCTCTCCTCTCTCCTCTCCTCAAGCTCATGTGAGAGTCTCATGCAGACATGACTTACACAAAGATCACATGCTTTATATTTTTAACATCAGCGCAGTGGTTTATACCCGGCCGTGCTGTGGAGTTTAGTCTGCAGGCTACATACTTCACATAGAGAGGGTGATGTGCTCTTACTGGCGAAGATGCTGCAGACGCTCCCTCGGGCGGCTGGTGTGTGTGTGTGTGTGTGTGTGCGCGCGCGCTTGTGTGTGTGTGTGTGGGTGTGTGTGTGTGTGTGTTAGCGGGCTGAATCCCCCTGCAGCCTGACGTCAGCTCCCTCCCGGAGAGGGGAGCAGCAGGTGGTCGGGGTTAGAGCTTCCTTTGTGTGTGTGTGTGTGTGTGTGTGTGTGTGTTAGCGGGTTGGAGCTTCCTTTGTGTGCGCGGCCCTGGCGCTCCGCCCGCTCCTCCACCCGTGATTTAAACCCAGATGTTACCTGCTGGACGGGACGCGGGCCTCCTGGCGGGCCTCCTGGCGGGCCTCCTGGCGGGCCTCCTGGCGGGCCTCCTGGCGGGCCTCCTGGCGGGCCTCCTGGCGGGCCGCTCTTCTGAAGAGCGGCGCTGCGTGTTCCGCGCAGGGGTGAGGGAGTGCGTTAGCGTCTCGTGAGCTTCGCCGCGCCAGACCGCCTCCAGGGCTGCTCCGCTGAGAGCGTCCGCGCGCACGCGCCCAGAAGAGCTCGCTGGGCCCGGGGAGGGGACACCCCGCAGGCGCGCTGTGAGGCGGCACGTTTCAGCCCCCGCCTCACACGCAGATAAACACGTCCAGGAGCATCTTTAAAGAGAGCAGAGGGGGGAGGACGAGGGACCACCTTTATGAAGTCACTTGTAGGTTCACACAAAAGGGGCGGGGTTCACACAAAAGGGGCGGGGCTCACACAAAAGGACAGCAGGCCAGGCCTGATTGGCGGCTCTTAAAGCCGCCGCTCCGCTGTCTCAGCGTGCGGGCGGAGCTGTCTGATCCCGTTAGCGTCAGAGCCGCCCGCTGGTCCCGGGGCCCGCAGGAAAGCTGCTGGCGCTGCCGTGGGCACTTAACTTAGACTGCCACACCCCCGCGGGCTCCCCCCCCCCCCTCGATCTCAGGGCGGGACGGGCGGGTGTGACACGTGCCGCTCTGAGGGGGGGCTGCTCCTCCCTCGCTGTCAGTTTCTGGAGCTCGCAGTAATTTTCTTCCCTTAATTATAGGGTGAACATTTCTAGTTCAGCTGTAATTTAATGATATTTATTGAACAGTGACTCACTGCTCTCCTCTGCATGCTAGGCCAACAGCTGTGCATTATGGGACTTGTATGCAGATGGCAGGACCAGTGGCTCTTAAAGCCATGGGCCTTTTACATTATATGCATGTCAGAGATCCTCTCCCTCTACTGTAGCGAGATGAGAAACTAGCAACCGGCTTCTGTCTTGTGTTTAACTGTTCCTTCTTTTGGAAAATAAGAACACAAGGAGAATACTCCAGAACAGAGGCAGGCCCCCTTGATGTAGATCCCTGATTTGGAGAGTGGCTGGGGTCTTGAGCTGGAGCCCCTGGGTCACACACGGACACACCCCATTCATCTCCCCATCACCCAGCTCCTTAATCCAGCGCTCCCCCCATCACCCGGCCCTACCCCTTGCCCTCCCCCAATCTCCGCTGTCCTACCTCCGCTGTTGTTGTGCTGCCCAGTGAGTTTATACTGCCCGTACCAGCTTGTGATGAATATTTAATATTCACCGCCTGTCATTAGCGCTAATGCGCTCTCGGGGTTATGTGGAAGTGCTGCCAGTGCAGGGCCAGTGTATGGTCAGCGGGGGGGGGGGGGATTGTGGGATTTGCGGTACCTAGAGTGGGCTGACTTCATTCCCTTAGCCCTGATGCAGGCTGGCCCTCCCCACGCCCCAGGCTGTCTGTGTGCACGGCTGGGTGGGGCCCCTCTCCCTGCGGGAGGGCCAGCAGGGCCCCGGCCTGCGCTCTGCTCTTTTGGGGGGGGGGGGTACCTGGGAGCTGCGTGTCCCTGCCCTGTTCCTCCCCTCTCGGGATAATCTACATCAGCGCGGCAGTCTGACTCCTCCTAATGTGATTTAACATCTGCTGCCCGGGCCGTACCACTCCGCAGCCGGAGCGTTCCATCTCTCTCCTCCTATAGGGGCCGTCTGCGCGCTCCTGGGCGGGCGTGGCCTCGGCGGGCGCGGCCTGCGTTAGGGAGCGGGGCGCGGCCTGCGTTAGGGAGCGGGGCGGGGCCTCCATTAGGGAGCCAGGCGGGTTGGCGCGCCCCGCCACGCCGTCATTAGACAGATTTAATAATGAAAAGGGCCCGCTGCAGGAAATCGATCCTCTAAATGTGCCTGATTCAATCTGGCCGGGGTAATGCCACACAATCAAACGGAGATGAGATTAGCAGCCATTAGGACACCGCTGGGCCTTAATCGCGCCAGTCCGCATTGCTCTGCTGATGCGCGCGCGCGCGCGTGTGTGTGTGTGTGTGTGTGCGCGTGTGTGTGTGCCGCCCGCGAAATGTGTCTGTGAGCGAGGGGTCTCACCCCCCCTCACCCCCCACCCCTGACCTCCTGCTCAAGGTCAGGCCTCATTGAGGTGTGCTGTGTTACAGTCTCATGGCAGTGCACAGGGCCGGAGGGCTCTCAGTGCCGTGTGCTGAGGCTGATGGAGCCTCGCTCTCTCCAGTGCTCTGGGCTCTCAGTGCCGTGTGCTGAGGCTGATGGAGCCTCGCTCTCTCCAGTGCTCTGGGCTCTCAGTGCCGTGTGCTGAGGCTGATGGAGCCTCGCTCTCTCCAGTGCTCTGGGCTCTCAGTGCCGTGTGCTGAGGCTGATGGAGCCTCGCTCTCTCCAGTGCTCTGGGCTCTCAGTGCTGTGAGCTGATGGCTGATGGAGCTTCGCTCTCTCCAGTGCTCTGGGCTCTCAGTGCCGTGTGCTGAGGCTGATGGAGCTTCGCTCTCTCCAGTGCTCTGGGCTCTCAGTGCCGTGTGCTGAGGCTGATGGAGCTTCGCTCTCTCCAGTGCTCTGGGCTCTCAGGGCTGTGTGCTGAGGCTGATGGAGCTTCGCTCTCTCCAGTGCTCTGGGCTCTCAGGGCCGTGTGCTGAGGCTGAGGCTGATGGAGCTTCGCTCTCTCCAGTGCTCTGGGCTCTCAGGGCCGTGTGCTGAGGCTGAGGCTGATGGAGCTTCGCTCTCTCCAGTGCTCTGGGCTCTCAGTGCCGTGTGCTGAGGCTGATGGAGCCTCGCTCTCTCCAGTGCTCTGGGCTCTCAGGGCCGTGTGCTGAGGCTGATGGAGCCTCCCTCTCTCCAGTGCTCTGGGCTCTCAGGGCTGTGTGCTGAGGCTGATGGAGCCTCGCTCTCTCCAGTGCTCTGGGCTCTCAGTGCCGTGTGCTGAGGCTGATGGAGCCTCGCTCTCTCCAGTGCTCTGGGCTCTCAGTGCCGTGTGCTGAGGCTGATGGAGCCTCGCTCTCTCCAGTGCTCTGGGCTCTCAGTGCCGTGTGCTGAGGCTGATGGAGCCTCGCTCTCTCCAGTGCTCTGGGCTCACAGGGAAAGCAGTGAAAGTGGTGTGCAGATTGAAGTGCAGTACTGTATGTACAGCTCTGGCTCCCTGTCTCCAGTACACTGCGTCATATGCCTTCCATACCCAGAGGTGACGGGTTCACTGCGTTCAGAAATGAGATTCCAGATGTGTGCTGCTGCAGTGAACGGCGTCTTCTACACCGCCCCCCTGCTGTGTCAGCCCATGGCCTCCCCCCCTTTGCAGCGTGTGCTCTATCTCTGCACAGCCTCTCTTCAGGACAGGGTGGAACAGTCAGTAGGGGGTGGCTGATTGGGAGGCGGGGCCGTCGGGCCCAGGAGGGTGGGAACAGTCAGTAGGGGGCGGCTGATTGGGCCCAGGTCTTTTCCATCAGCGTGTGTCTGAGAGCTCACAGAGGCTGTTTACAGACCAGCTCCAGCAGGCGGGCTGACCTCCCCTTTATCCTGACCGCTCCGCACCTCCCTCCCGCATTCCCCACGTGCCTGGGTCCGCTCTCCCCCCGGCTCCCCCCGGCTCCTCCCGAACACGCCCGGCTCCTCCCGGCAGTGCGCGCTCTCACCCCCCATCGTCCCCGTGTCCCAGAACTCTCTCCCATGCCCGCCGGCCGATCCCCACGCTCGCCAAATGTGCGGGGCGGAGCTTTTCCCTCAAACCGCCTCCCAGACGCTTTCAGCTCCACCAGAAACTGCCATTTATCCCCAAAACTGTCCCCCTCTGACTTCAAGGAAAGAATTTCTCATTGATGTAATTGCGTGATGACCTCATAACTTGTTAGAAAGGGAACAAAATAATGACTTAATTTAACCGCTCGAAGTTAAGAACAAAGCTTGACTTGAACTTAATGGAGGCCTCAGTTTCATCCACCTCCCCCCCCCCCCAGCAGGCGTGTAGACCCTGGGAAGGCAGTGGAGCTCCTCTTTGTCTCCTGCTCTGTTAATTGCAGTTCTGATGTCACAGCAGGTCATGTGATCAGGAGCCGCAGGGTCTGCTGCATGCGGGAGCAATGCGCACGCTCTTTCTGGCTCCTGCTTTGGCGCTCCCAGGCCACCCCTGTGGAGCGCGCCCCCCCCCCCCACATCAGGATCCTGTGACGAGTTATCGCTCGTTTGCTTCTGTCTCAGTGTGATTACGCCCTCACTCTCTGTATCACTGCTCATCTCTGAATGCTCATGCTCGTAAACTTCATTTTTATTTATTTAACCCATTTTTTTATCCCAAGCAATTTAGACTTGGAGCAATATGAGCAACAGTATTGGTGCAGAAATTGACTGGAGCACGCTTGAAACACTTCCTTGTAAAACTTGCAAAAATATACTGTAATAAATTTATGGTGCCAAGTAAAGGCAAACTATGAACACAAGTCCATAGTGAAATAGCTGTGATGTTAAATGATGGAGAGCACCGGGAGTGCACGTGTGGCTGAAGCTGATTGGACAGTGCTCGCAGAGAGGGGCGGGGCTGAGTTAACAGGCTGCACATGCCGTGTGCAGGGGGGGCTTTCAGCCAGGCCTGGAAGGAGGCCAGCGGATCTGCCCCCCCCCCCCCCCCCCCCCCCCCCGCGTGGAGCAGAGCGCTGTGCATGAGCGCATTGTTCCCTCTCAATAGCCCCCCCAGCAGCGCCCGCATCTGCGCGCCTGTGTGTGCATCTGTCCCGGGACGCTCAATGATTCATGGTGCGGCAGATGGACCCTCGTGTGGAGAGCTGTCTTAGAGGGGACCGGGGCTGTAGATGGGGGGGGGGGGGAGGGGGGCGAGGGGGGCGGGCCTTGGGGGAGAGTCCCGCCGGTTCTACCCGGCGACCGCGCGGTCTCACGGGCACAATCGGCGCCATGCACGCCGTGGGCAGCGCTGAACGTCGGAACAGTGCTGAGCGCAGGGAGCTGCTCTGGAACATGGCGTTCCCGCTGTCTGTGTTCGCCCCCGCGCCTCCACAATGGCGCCCTGTGGCCTGTGTGCGCCTCTGTTCCCTCAGAGCAGCTTCCACCGTGTGTGGGGCGGGGGGGTCAGAGGCCATCTGAGCGGCGGTTGACTTGTTGTCTTGAGGATGTTGTGGTGTCACCACTAACACCCAAAACCATGAGGGTTCGGCCCGGGGGCGGTGTCTTTTCGGGAGGAAGAAAGCCTGCTGGGGTTGGGTTGGGTAAGGAGGGCAGTGGGAATGCTGAGGTTAGGTAAGGAGGCACTGGGAATGCTGGGGTTGGGCTGGGTAAGGAGGCACTGGGAATGCTGGGGTTGGGTTGGGTAAGGAGCACACTGGGAATGCTGGGGTTGGGTTGGGTAAGGAGGCACTGGGAATGCTGGGGTTGGGCTGGGTAAGGAGCGCACTGGGAATGCTGGGGTTGGGTTGGGTAAGGAGCGCACTGGGAATGCTGGGGTTGGGTTGGGTAAGGAGCACACTGGGAATGCTGGGGTTGGGCTGGGTAAGGAGGCACTGGGAATGCTGAGGTTGGGTAAGGAGGCACTGGGAATGCTGGGGTTGGGTTGGGTAAGGAGTGCAGTGGGAATGCTGGGGTTGGGTTGGGTAAGGAGTGCAGTGGGAATGCTGTGCTGGGGTTGAAGATCTTATCAGCACATCGAATAAAAGTTTCTCAGTTCAGAAGCAAGTTGGTATGAAATTCTCGACTTGGGCAGCTACGTCGAATTTGTTCCTACGGTAACAAAACTCCAAGGGCGACGCGCCTCCGGGGCGCTCCAAGGCCAGGAGCCCGTGAGAACAGGGGAGGGTCCGGCGAGCTGGCCTCAGTGGAGATGTGATTGTTGGCCTGGCTCCTCTGGAGGGCTGAGCAGGGTTCAGCACTGGAGTCTCGCAGCTTTCAGCCGCTTGTGTTTCTTCATTCCGCCGCGACGTTCCCACACGCTTTACACAGCGGCAGAAAGGGGAGCCCTGATTGGCTGTGAATGAGCCGTGCCCTGATTGGCTGTGAATGAGCCGTGCCCTGATTGGCTGTAAGTGAGCCGTGCGAATGCGGCTCGAACTTTGTAAAGCCCCCCCGCTAGAGCCAGTCTGTCCGCAGCTCGTGAGCACCTGTCCGTTTAAGGCATGCGGTTGGCAGCCCCGCCCCTTTCCCACGCCTGATTGGCTGACTGCCCCGCCCTCCCCGTGCCCTGCTCCGTCGGCAGTTTTTCGGGTGCGCCCGCCGCGCCCCGTTTTGGGCAGCGACAGGTGTGCGGTGCGCTCCGCCGCTCTCCTCCGTGGCGCGGCGGGCGTCCGACCGCGGGAGGACACGCCCGATACCGCCATCTGCCTGCCTGTGGCTTCAGCGCCAGCCCCTCTCTGCGGAGGAGCCGCTCACTCTCCCCGCTCAGCGCCGCCTGCACTCTGCTTTCATTGGTCCGTTTCCAGCTGCTCCACCCCACAGGCGTGACCTGCCCTGAATCGGGCCCTGTTTAATCCCTGAAACAGAAATAAAAACACGCGTCTGTCTTTAAGGGCCTGAAATGGCTGTTTCCAGTTGAGCATCACTTCTGGAGATTTTTTTCTTTTCCTGATGCAGGTTTCAAGCTGAGCGCCCTCACTTTGCCTTTTGTGTGTGTAATATATGGGGAATAATGTCTGTGATTTAATGGAAACTTGTTAATATTTTTAAGCAATCTTGTTAAAAAAATCTTCTTCCCCATCCATCTCTCCATCATTTTTCCCTCTCTCTCTCTCTCCCTCTCTCTCTCCCTCCCTCCCTCTCTCCCCCCCCTCCCTCCCCCCCCCCTTTACTCTGACAGCACACAGCTCTCCGTGCTCTCCCCTCTGTAATGAGCAGGCCTCCCGTGTGTTGGAGCAGCAGATGTGCAGCCCACTGTGTTCTCTGTGCAGATTATCTGTGACGCGGGGGCGTAAGCTTGGGGGGGGGGGAGAGTTCGCCATACCCGCCTCTTCCTCCTCACTTCCTGTCACCCACAGGGCCGGCCGTGTTAGTCAGATCAAAGTGGCCTGGCAAGCAGCCCTTCCTCCTCCTCCTCCTCCCCCCTCTTCTCTCCTCTCTCTCCTTTCTCTCCTTTCAAGCCAGTCTGTTTAGAAAACATGGCCATGTGGACATGAGTGGAAAGGGGACTGATTCTAGAGGCCGGGGTTTTTCAGCCAGATAGAAAATTGGCTTTCAGAATCATTCAAAATTTTTGGCTTTCTATTTGTCTCCAGTTTGTTTTGGTTTATGTATGCTTTCTAAATCAAATACTGACATGGTCGCATTCACAGTAACCCATAAAAGCCCACGGAATACTTTTTGTAAATGCAGAAAAACAAGGAAAATCATTGTTTTTTTTTTATTGACCTTCAGCCAGGGCCAGGGATGGAAATGTGCACTGCTGTAAACGTAGCCGCTATGAGTCCGTAGCGGCTAGGCTTCCTGCCTTTTCCATCCAGATTTTTATTTCATGATCTGTTCTGCTCGGAGAGAGAGAGGGGGAGCGAGGGAGAAGGAGAGAGGAGAGAGAGAGAGAGAGAGGAGGGAGAAGAGAGAAGAGAGAGAGAGAGAGAGAGGAGGGAGAAGGAGAGAGAGAGAGAGAGAGATAGAAGGGCTGAGTGAGAGCTGCCTGTGTGAGTGTGTGTAAATGACATCATGCCCCCCTCGCTCTTTACCCTGCCCCACAGCGCAGGCCCACGCGCCCCGCTGGGCCCGAAGCGTACCTCCTCCCGCGGGGCCGGTGGTGCGAGCGTCCGCTCTCCCCGGGCCGACCTCCTGCGTTCTCTGACTTTGTGTGCGTCTGCGTCTACGCTTTTGGCACCAAGAACGTCTGTAGGAGCCCAGTGAAATGTGTCCTCCAGGAAATCGTGTAAGACCTCTGCTTCCACTGCCCGGCTTTCCAATGGCTATACTTCATTATATAAGTTATTTACGGGTGAAAACAGAGCTTATAGGGGATTTGTGAGCCCTCCCCCCTCCCCCCAGTGTGAGCTGCAGTGGGCGGAGCCTGGGTCGCTGTGGGAACGTGTTGGCTGTAGCTTGGTGAGCAGGCAGCAGTGAGGGATTGTGGGAGTTTTCTCTCCTCCCTCAGTCCTCAGGCTGCAGGGTGTTTTCACAGGCCTGTCACCTTCCCTCTCTCTTCTGCAGATGGATGGAGCCCTTTGGCCAGCCCTCTCGCCCTCTTTCAGCTCCTCTCTGCCCTCCCTCCACTTTTCAGTTCTTCTTTCTACTCTTTCTGCTCCTTTCTTTACCCCATCTGTTCCAACCCCCTCTTTCTATCTCTATTTCTCCCCCTCCATACTCAATTTCTCTTTCCTTTCCTCTTTCTACCCCTTTCTTTGTCTGTTTCCTTCTCCATCCCTCTTTATTTTGCTCACTCTCCATCTCTTTCTTTGGACCTTTCTATCGCTTTTTCTATTATCCAGCTCTCCTTCTCTCTTTCCTTCACATTCTGTGCCTCTTTATTTCTTCTTTGGCTTTTTTAACAGTGTTATCAGTGGTTAAGTATCCTTGAATTGCTTTGCAGTTCCTCTCTTATCATTCTGCAGTGCTGTGAACTTATTGAGCATGCACAGAAACAACAGCAACAGCAGCAAAGACCTGTCAGTGATGACAGGCCATAGACTCACTGTTATATAATAAAATAGGTACAGTATACTGTATTTCACAGTTATAGTGTATAACGCACTCGTGGTTTTCTGTCCATTTTTCCTCTCAGTGAATTTGTGATCATCAAGACCATTTGCTTTGTTCTTATGGGAAGTAGGCTAAATCTTGCGGCACTGAAGTATTCCTTAATAACATGCCTGTTCATGCTTAGCAATGGACTTAGTAACCCTTAATAACAGGTGTAATAAGCAGGTTGAATCTGTGTGGATGGATGGGATCAGAGTTGGCCTTAAGATGGTTGTAGAGGCACAGGTTAATAACGCTTTAGTGAATTTCAGTGCCTCTCTTCACTTATATTTTGAAGGTATTCAAGTGTGAGGTTGAATTATGGGAAATGAAGTTACCTGTTAAAGACCTGGTAGCTGCTACGGTACATATTTACTTTCTGTTTGATCTGTTTGCCGTCGCAGTTTGTTTCTGTGTAAAGGACATCCTGTGTGACACCTTTATTCAGGGCAGCGCTGATGAATGAGCAGCAGGGAAGGTGGGGAGACTGTGTGTGTGTGTGTGCGTGCCTGTGTGCTTACGCCTGTGAGTGCGCCTGTATGTGCGTGTGTGTGTGTTTGTGTGCGCGCCTGTGTGTGTGCGTGTGTGTGTGTTTGTGTGCGCGCCTGTGTGCTCACGCCTGTGAGTGCGCCTGTATGTGCGTGTGTGTGTTTGTGTGCGTGCCTGTGTGTGCCTGTGTGTGTGTGTGTTTGTGTGCGTGCCTGTGTGTGCGCCTGTGTGTGTGTGTGTGTGTTTGTGTGCGCGCCTGTGAGTGCGCTTGTATGTGCGTGTGTGTGTGTTTGTGTGCGCGCCTGTGTGCGTGTGTGTGTGTTTGTGTGCGCGCCTGTGAGTGCGTGTGTGTGTTTGTGTGCGCGCCTGTGTGTGCCTGTGTGTGTAGCCCTGCTGTCCCTGGACTCAAGATTGGTGTGCTGCTGGAAAGGGCTGTTTGTGTACATTAGGAGTGCTTGGGATTGAGCTGCTCTTTGGGGTTGTGTGAGTAGGGGCAGTGGTGTTGGGGTTGTGTGAGTAGGGGCAGTGGTGTTGGGGTTGTGTGAGTAGGGGCAGTGGTGTTGGGGTTGTGTGAGTAGGGGCAGTGGTGTTGGGGTTGTGTGGGTAGGGGCAGTGGTGTTGGGGTTGTGTGAGTAGGGGCAGTGGTGTTGGGGTTGTGTGAGTAGGGGCAGTGGTGTTAAGTTGTGTGAGTAGGGACAGTGGTGTTGGGGTTGTGTGGGTAGGGGCAGTGGTGTTAAGTTGTGTGAGTCGGGACAGTGGTGTTGGGGTTGTGTGAGTAGGGGCAGTGGTGTTGGGGTTGTGTGGGTAGGGGCAGTGGTGTTAAGTTGTGTGAGTCGGGACAGTGGTGTTGGGGTTGTGTGAGTAGGGGCAGTGGTGTTGGGGTTGTGTGGGTAGGGGCAGTGGTGTTAAGTTGTGTGAGTAGGGACAGTGGTGTTGGGGTTGTGTGAGTAGGGGCAGTGGTGTTAAGTTGTGTGAGTAGGGACAGTGGTGTTGGGGTTGTGTGAGTAGGGGCAGTGGTGTTAAGTTGTGTGAGTAGGGGCAGTGGTGTTAAGTTGTGTGAGTAGGGACAGTGGTGTTGGGGTTGTGTGAGTAGGGGCAGTGGTGTTGGGGTTGTGTGGGTAGGGGCAGTGGTGTTAAGTTGTGTGAGTAGGGACAGTGGTGTTGGGGTTGTGTGAGTAGGGGCAGTGGTGTTGGGGTTGTGTGGGTAGGGGCAGTGGTGTTAAGTTGTGTGAGTAGGGACAGTGGTGTTGGGGTTGTGTGAGTAGGGGCAGTGGTGTTGGGGTTGTGTTAGAGGGAGCTGTGGTGTTGGGGTTGTGTGAATGGAGCTCCGCTTGGCGAACCTCTCTGATTTCTGACTGCAGCTGTAGCCACCTGGCCAGAGGTCAGACTGGCACCCTCCCGCACCCTGGCACCCCCTTGCACCCTGACACCCTCCCGCACCCTGGCACCCCCTCTCACCCTGACACCCTCCCGAACCCTGGCACCCCCTCGCACCCTGACACCCTCCCGAACCCTGGCTCCACCACACTGCTGCTCCCTGATGAAAGGGGGGATTCCACAGAGATCTCCATTAAATCAGTTCAAATTGGCAAAAATCCCCCTTTCCTCGCCGCCCTCTAATTTAGCTTCCTTTATTTGCGAGTGGTTTGCGCCTGGTTGCCAGGTCCTTTGAGGAGAGGTGGAGGCGTTTGCTGAAGGGATCAGCTGGTTCTGCAGCGGTGATGGCGGTGGTGAGAGCAGGCCTTCTGCAGGCTGCTGAAGGCACTCGTATTTCAGCCTTTTACCCAGGCACCCTAAGCTGTGTGTGTGTTTTACTTGGAGGCGCTCAGGCGAGAGTCCTTCCGCCGACCCGCCGTAGGGGGCGTGAAACGCGCAGCGGAGGCGGACCGGACCGCAGCGACCCGGTCCTGGAGGCCCAAGGCCCGTCCAGCTGGGAGCGTTTGGCCACAGGCACGGCGTGCGGGCTCCCAGAATCCCCCTGGCGCAGAGTCTGTGTTTGGGCGTGTGGACCTCCACGGCCGTGTAAAGTCTGCGTGCGGCTGAGCCGGAAGCTCTTCCTGCTTTCTGACGCGCTCGGCTGATTCCGGTCTCTGGCGGATTTATCGTGTCCCGGGTCGCAGTGGGGTACGGGACAGGAAACGCCAGCCGTAACCCTAACCCTCCCATCGCCTTGTTATTGAAATCAGATGCTGTTTAGTGTCTGAGGCCGGTGTGGACCCAGCTCTGCTCGCCAGGAAGTATGTGGACCTGTTCTGCTTGACTGAACTGGCATTGCTCTTATTATTTGTGTCCAACTAACATGGCAGCCCCCCCATCCCCACCTGCCCTGGCCTTACCCTCCTCCCTCTATGAAATGGTGCGTCGGTAGCTTTGGGAGGGAAGGCCAGAGTTCCCTCCTCCTCTGCTGCTCGATCCCTGGCTCCCAAACCCGCCCCCTCCGCCCACTCCCCTGAGTGACTGTGAGAAAGGGGAGGCCTGCTTCAGTCCAATCAACATGGTCCTGAGCTACAATAATAATGATGGATATCCTGGTGCTGTTTGCACAGGGAGACACTTGGCTTTACAAGCACAGGGAGGAGTGGGGTTTATTGTTGCGGGGTCAGGGGTCCCCCTCAGCCCCGGGCGGCGGCGGCACCCCGTTACCCGTCCGCGCTGGGGATGTGTCCGGCCCACGAGGGCTGTGCGCAGTTTAAGATTTTCCTGTGCCTCGTGTCCGCTTGTGGCCCTCTGTGCGTCCCTGTGTGTCTCTGTGATCTCTGTGTGTCTCTGTGATCTCTTTGTCTCTGTGCGTCTCTGTGTCTCTGTGTCTGTGTGTCTCTGTGCATCTCTGTGTGTCTCTGTGATCTCTGTGATCTCTGTGTGTCCCTGTGCATCTCTGTGTGTCTCTGTGTGTCTCTGTGCGTCTCTGTGCATCTCTGTGTGTCTCTGTGATCTCTGTGCGTCTCTGTGCATCTCTGTGCATCTCTGTGTGTCTCTGTGCGTCTCTGTGCGTTTCTGTGCGTTTCTGTGCGTCTCTGTGTCTCTGTGTGTCTCTGTGATCTCTGTGTGTCTCTGTGTGTCTCTGTGCGTCTCTGTGCGTTTCTGTGTGTCTCTGTGTGTCTCTGTGATCTCTGTGCATCTCTGTGCATCTCTGTGCATGTCTGTGTCTCTGTGCGTCTCTGTGCGTCTCTGTGCGTCTCTGTGATCTCTGTGCGTCTCTGTGTGTCTCTGTGATCTCTGTGCATCTCTGTGATCTGTGTGTCTCTGTGATCTCTGTGCGTCTCTGTGTGTCTCTGTGCGTCTGTGTGCATCTCTGTGTGTCTCTGTGTGTCTCTGTGATCTCTGTGTGTCTCTGTGTGTCTCTGTGCGTCTCTGTGTCTCTGTGATCTCTGTGCGTCTCTGTGCGTCTGTGTGCATCTCTGTGTGTCTCTGTGTGTCTCTGTGTGTCTCTGTGCGTCTCTGTGCGTTTCTGTGTGTCTCTGTGTGTCTCTGTGATCTCTGTGCATCTCTGTGCATCTCTGTGCATGTCTGTGTCTCTGTGCGTCTCTGTGTGTCTCTGTGCGTCTCTGTGCGTCTCTGTGATCTCTGTGCGTCTCTGTGTGTCTCTGTGCGTCTCTGTGATATCTGTGCGTCTCTGTGTGTCTCTGTGATCTCTGTGCATCTCTGTGATCTGTGTGTCTCTGTGATCTCTGTGCGTCTCTGTGTGTCTCTGTGCGTCTGTGTGCATCTCTGTGTGTCTCTGTGTGTCTCTGTGATCTCTGTGTGTCTCTGTGTGTCTCTGTGCGTCTCTGTGTCTCTGTGATCTCTGTGCGTCTCTGTGCGTCTGTGTGCATCTCTGTGTGTCTCTGTGTGTCTCTGTGATCTCTGTGTGTCTGTCTCTGTGTGTCTCTGTGCCTGTCCCTGCCCTCACAGACCTCTCGGCTCACGTTGCAGTCTGCTGTTTGGGAAGCGGAGGTGGGGCTGAGCGGTTTATCCAGCGCCGTGCTCTGTAAACAGGACCCTGCAGAGTCTCGGCCACACAAACAAGCAGACCGCGTAACACCCCTCCTTCCAGACGGCCTGTCAGTTCCCTCTCAGTTTTCAGAAAACGGTCGAGTCGTGTGCGTACGGGGGAGAAGGGGGCGGGGACATAGCTCGTTAATGTCTTATCCGAGCCGTTCGTGAGGGAATAGTCGCAGCTTCTCTCCCCGCCTGTCTTCCTGCAGTGTGTTTAGTTTGGAAGTAAGTCTGCTCTGAACTGAGTGAGTCTCCTTCAGCAGGAGATGCTCATAGCCACACATTCCAGGATGTGTGTCTCTCTCTATCTCTCTGCCTGTCTCTCGCTCTCTCTCTCTCTCTGCCTGTCTCTCACTCTCTCTCTCTCTCTGCCTCTCTCCCTCTCTCCCTCTCTCTGCCTCTCTCTCGCTCTCTCTCTCTCTCTGCCTGTCTCTCGCTCTCTCTCTCTGCCTCTCTCTCTCTCTCTCTGCCTCTCTTTCTGCCTCTCTTTCTCTCTCTCTCTCTCTCTCACATTCCTGCTTTCTCTATGGTTGCCAGATTGGGAAGCTCCTCTGTGCTCCATTGGCAGTTCCTTGCCTTCTGCTTGTGTCTGCCCCCCCCCCCCGGCCCCCACCTGTTCCCATTGTTCTCTCAGCAGGGTGCTCAGTGGGAGAGGGGGGGGCATACACCCCCTCTCAGACACGCACATGCAGAAACGTTGCAAGCACGCGCACGTTCAGTCACCACACACGTGCACGCATGTGCAGTCCCCGCAAACGACACGCCCACAGAATGGCGGGCCTTTCACATTCGTGCGCGAAAGCAGAAGAGGAGCACGCACATACAGTAACGTGCGAAGGCACATCTGGAACTACTGGCCACATATGCACTCTCTCCAGAGCACGAGACGCGCACACGCGTTCTGGCTCTGGCGCCGCAGGCACGGCGCGGACGCACGCGTGTGTCTGGAGCGCCGCGCGGGCCGTCTGCCACGGTCAGAGCCGCTTCCCACACCGGGCCCGAAGGCCCTCAGAGTCGGCCTGCATCTGCTCTCCTGTCTCTGCATCGCCCACAAACCTGCCAGCAAGTCATCAGTTATTTCCGTGTTCCTGTTCAGTGAGAATGTGTGAGTGTGAGTGTGAGTGCGAGTGTGCATGCTGCAGCTTCTACGTGTAACCAGGGAAGTGGTCCAGTGCCTTCAGATAGTGTTTGAATTTACCACGGATTTATTTCTCTTCTGTATTCTTTAGTGTATACAGTTTCTTTCAGAACGTTTTGCTTAAATTGTTTTATTTAAATTTGCTTGGCGAACTCCTGTACTCCTTGTAAATGAACAAGCCCATCTCCCAAGTACGTCTTAGGGGGAAAAAAATCATCCTCTTAATGCACTATGGGCTATGTAGGAATAATCATTACTGAATTGCAAGTCTAATAGCGTAACTGTAGGTGTAACTTGATGAGGGGTGTTGCTTGGTGAGGAAGTCATTAATTGAGTTTAGTCTGTTCACCGTTTCGTGACTCCTCCACCGGTCCAGAAGAGGGGCCCTGTCTTTATTACTGAGGGGAAGTGACGCTCCCTAAAATTAGCAGCGCGGGCACCTTGCCAAGACTGTGAAGAATTGTAAAAATGAAATCAAACACAAAACAGGTGTTGGCCCTTTTCTTCCGTTTATTTGAATGGAACTGAAGGTATTGGGAACGTCTGTGAATGTTCTGTGTTAAGTCCTCTTTACGCAT
Organism: Anguilla anguilla; assembly: GCF_013347855.1. Classification (NCBI taxonomy): domain Eukaryota; kingdom Metazoa; phylum Chordata; class Actinopteri; order Anguilliformes; family Anguillidae; genus Anguilla; species Anguilla anguilla. Next base: position 17,587,042 of record NC_049216.1, on the reverse strand, counting down.
TGCTTTGCAGACCAGGAGGAAGCGTGACTGGCTCCCTGGATAAATTTGAAACAACTGTAGGCCGTAGCACCTTGACATAGCTAAGCTGTGCAATAGCAGAATCACACAGCACTCTCTGGGGCGCCCTGTTCCCTTTGCCTGCGGGTGGGGTGTGTCTGTTTAAGTGGGTGCATTTGGGAGCTGCTGTGGCCCAACACTGTGAGGGCTTTCAGTGCAAAGCAGACACGTGGCCGCGCAGTGAAGCAGGAAGTGGGACGCGATGGCCTCCGCTAAAGCTGTCCTGCCTTAGCTGCAGCGCTGGCTGCACTGGCTCTGCACACCACCACACAGCAAAACCCAACATAGCAACACATGCACATCAGAGGGCTAAATAACTCTACATGCCTGGCCACACACACACACACACACTCACACACACACACACACACACACACTCAGACACACTCACACATGCAAACATGCACGCGTGCATGCACGCACACTTACCTGAAGAAATATGCATGCGCATGCATTCAGTTTGCACATACATGCATGCACATGGACACATGCATACAGACGTAGACTGTAGCTAGATGTGTAATCTAGATCCGTGCGCAAGACTCGCACATCTAGAGCACGTATCTGGTTTTATATCTCTCTTGTAAACTGAGTGCACGTTTAAGTGCAGCATTTTTCTGTTGTTGTATGTTGTAACTAAAATGGCAGTTTGTGTCTAATGAAGCTGTTTGGCAGATTGAGTCTAATGGAGAGGCGTGTATTGACACAGCCCTTAGGGGTGAGTGGTGTTATGTGTTTGTGCTGGGATGCTACAGTCCAGGCTGTGATTGCCTGGCACGTTTGCTCAGGTCAAACACACCCTGTCTGGTGTCTGCAGGCTCAAGGCTTTCACCTCCCCATTGACATCAGTGCCTTGGAGAGATCAACCAGCCCTAATACTTCTCAGACATATTTAGGTTGGCAGTGCCCTCCTGCCGGAATGCCAGTGTGTACTGTATGCGTTGGCTCTGCTCCGCATGTTCCTGTACATTATGGTACTTTGTTAGAATGAACCCACTCGGCCCGGTACAGTGCCGGGGTGGGGGTATGGGCCCATAGGGTCTGTCCCTGAGTGGTGTAGATGTGTTGTGTAATGTGCAGTACATCTCTGCACTTGTCTCTGAGTTTTGTAATGCACTTGTTGTAAGTCGCTCTGGATAAGAGCGTCTGCTAAGAACCTATAATGTAATGTAATGTAATGAAGCGCTGTGTAGCGGTTTCTGAATGTGATGCAAATGCAGTGCTAAATGCCATACGCAATGCAAGCTGATGGTGGAGCGGTACAACCGCTACCCCCCCGTTTCTACTGTGGTCCCTGTTTGCGTGCGTGCGTGCGTGCGTGCGTGCGTGCGTGCGTGCGTGTGTGTGTGTGCCTGGCCCATCACCCTACATCCTGTTGTTTCCCGAGGTCGCCACTCGTGACCTTGTCCTCCGAAGGCTGTGCTGCTGGCCAGCGGGTCACATGGCGCTCTGTCAGCCCCCCCATGGTGCAGTGCGATGCGAGGCCGGCGCCCGCTCCTTTATGGGCTGTTTTTATAAAGTGTGACTGATCCCCCGCAGCCCGGGGGGACTCTGGGGCCGCCGTCTCCTCTCCCCGGAGGCTCCTGCTCCGCGCGGCCCTGTTTAGCCAGAATAGCGCTCGTTTTACTCCACCCTGGAGCTCTGAGCCGCAATCGGACCCAGCGATGCGCGAGCAGCGCCTGACCCCAGCGGGCGGATCCTGACCGACCAATCCCGACCGACCGAAACGCCGCTATCGGGGGTCCCGAGCCCAACCTGCTACCAGGATGTCCCGCCCCCCAGAAGCCCCCCCGCGCCTCGCTGGACAGACGGCGTCCCCTCCCGTCAGAAGTGGTTTTAGAAAGATGTCATTTATTGTTTTTGGTGGTGAAGGGTTTGTGGGCGTGAGACTCCGCTGGCGCGCACGTTTACGCTTTCTCCGCGCCGGGAATCAGACTCTGAATCTGTGCAGAATGCGTGGCGATCCCTCCCCTTTCACCGGACTTACCCAGCCTTCCCCAGCACAACGCAAACCAGATGCCCGTTGAGCCCTGGTGACATCGTCAGGGAATTTATAGCGGGAGGCGGGGCCGGGGGGGGGGGGGGGGGGGGGGGGGACAGGCAGCTCTGCCAAGGCAACACCCGCTCGTTACAGATCCCGTAGGGCCCAGCGGCCTGCTCGCGGTGATGTCATGGCCCGCGCTTTTACATAATGGCCCTTCTGCCCGGCCGCTTAGCTGTAAAATAGTTTGGCACGTTCTCTTTTCCTTTCTGTTCTCCAGCAACTGTTTCCCTCTCTCTCGCCGGGAGAACCGGTGCCAGAGACAGAGGCCGAGACAAAGCCGCTTTCTGGCCGCTGCCGGGCGTGTTGGGGTCCCGGGGTTCAGGCCCGGCCTGGCAGCCTCCCCATCCCTTCCCTTGGCAGGGGGACAGCTCTTGAACCGCGGCCGTGCGCGAGGTCGGTGGCACGACGTCCCCACAAGGCGCACTTTCATACGTCCCCGCAGAGCACGCTGGCCTCAGCAGTGCACACTGAAGCACTTTCATACGTCCCCGCAGAGCACGCTGGCCTCAGCAGTGCACACTGAAGCACTTTCATACGTCCCCGCAGAGCACGCTGGCCTCAGCAGTGCACACTGAAGCACTTTCATACGTCCCCGCAGAGCACGCTGGCCTCAGCAGTGCACACTGAAGCACTTTCATACGTCCCCGCAGAGCACGCTGGCCTCAGCAGTGCACACTGAAGCACTTTCATACGTCCCCGCAGAGCACGCTGGCCTCAGCAGTGCACACTGAAGCACTTTCATACGTCCCCGCAGAGCACGCTGGCCTCAGCAGTGCACACTGAAGCACTTTCCCAGTGCTCTCTATCCCCGGTGTGCATTCCCAGCAGAGCACACTGTCAGCAGCAGTGTGTGCAGAGGTCCCTGTAATGCACCCTTCCATCAGCAGTGCACACTCTGGACAATGAAGAACAGATGTACCCCAGGTGTGTGCTGGGAGTTCTGCAGGGTGGGCTGTCATCAGCAGTGTGTACTGCAGTCCCTGCAAAGCGCACGCTCCTCACCAGCATAGACCGAAAGGCCTGTGCTTTTAAAGGCAGTGCATGCTGGGGACCTTGTGGGTCTCCCTGGGCCCTGCATACATTTAGGGCACCGCAGGTCATATTTCTGTAAGAGGACTACAGATATAATACAGTCATAATGGATGCGTGAGAAACGCCAAACTGGGATGTTTATAGGTTCTGAGGTCAGGCTTTGGTTTGAAGCCCAAGGGTTTGAGGTTGCCTCCAGTGGAAAAGGGGGGAGCACGTGGGGTCCACTCCCACTCTTCTGTTCACCATCCTTTCAGAGCAGCCTCTTGTTCTGTTTTAGCAAAAGCTATTACCAGACTGCGTTTCACACGCTGGAATGCTTAAACAGAGGATGTTTCTCTCTCTGCGTCGTCCTTTCCTGGCACAGCTTAGCTAACCTAGCGGCAGGGCTAATATTAGTGGTGGTGCTCCGCTGCACTCTGTCTCCCCACTACGGCTTTGATGAAGTCCCCACGTTGCCTGTGAAGCGTGTTTCTGGGCTGCGACAGAGGGCTCAGGCTTGTTATCATCATAGACTGAAGCCACATAATGTTCCTCATTTCCAGCTGTGCCACCGTTTCGTGCCGCAGTGTCCAGCTGTTCAGAGTTGTTTTTAGACCCGTTATCAATATTAATGTTCCCTTTGTCCTGCGGATGGGCTGAGAGGGCGGCTGTGGCTGGGGGCGAGTCTGAGCGCTCTGTGCCTGGGCGGAAGCTGTCGCTGCGCAGACTCCCGCCTTCATTAGCGCCAGACCGCTCGTATGAAGGCTGTAAACGTGTGACCTAGCGCTGCTGCTGTGCTGCTCTTTCAGCAGAATGTTTTTTTTTCTTTCTCATTTTCAGTAAATGCCTCGCACCCGTGCCTCGTCCAGTGGTTTCGCACGAGAGGAAGTCCCTGCCTGAGCCGGCTGTTTTTAACTTTATACATCGCGTTTCTTTTGTAAGTTCTGCTGTTGCAGTTGAAGTGACAGGGCCTCGGTGCAGTGCACAGGGCAGCACGCTCCGCCTGTGGCCCACCGCAGCGGCGTCACGCTGCAGCTCCAGGGCTGCACCACCGGCCCTGGGGAAAGAGAGGGGCTCAGGGTGAATGCAGTGACTAGCCTGCTGCTGCTATTGTAGCTTTAGCGTAGTCCCTCCGAGTCCCGTATCGCTCAGTCTGACCTTTCAGTTTCCGGGAGTGGCCTGCTTCCCCACCCACCCCCCCTCCCTCTATTGTAAAGGCATCTCCCCTGCCCTTACCATTCGGGCACATGCAGTAGTGCAGCGCTTACGCTGTTTACTCCTGAAAGGCCCACTCTATGGACGAGAGCGGCAGGGTTGTAATACCCAGCATCCCTTGGGCATATCTCTGTCCTCACGCCCTGCTGTTCTCAGAGCTTCTCTCCCCAGGCTGTTCAGACGAGCCGACTCCAAGGACAAAAAGATGGCCTGCTCCTTTTCAGGAGCTTTAAATAGCACGCGGTCCCGTGTGTGAGACCTTTCAGACATTTTCTGTGCTCCTGTAAACCTAGTTTCAGCCTTTTGTTCACAGAGTAGACTGTAATGAGTGAGAAGCGCTCGCTCACGGTGAGGTTTGGACCCGTACCTCTCAGTCACCCAGGGGCTCCCGAGACGAACGTGTTTACCAGTCGGCTAAAGGAGAAATCGCCCCTTGCTAAGGGCATTGTTGTTATTTTGAACCTGAGAGTTGTGTCGCCAGAGAGTGTTGCCACGGTAACCTGCTACAAGGCCTTCACTTTACTGCAGCTTCACTTTACTGCATGCTTACTATCAAACTAGCCGAGCTACACCCGCTATACCCATTGTGCCTGCGTCTGGCTGTAGAGCAAGCGGTGGCGGCTTGGGCACTGCACAGAGGGTGAGCCGCTGGTCCAGGAAGCCAGCCGTTATTGTTTCATAAAGCGGGACAGGTACGATCACTCATGATGCGCATGCTTTAGTTTTCTTTGGAAAGACGTATGTTGTAGCTTTTTTGAGCTTCTTATTTGTCTGCCGCTGTGTAAGCCTGCTGGCTTGACCTTGAATGACCTTTCTGAAGAGCCTGTTTGTCTCATGGTGGCGCAGGCGGGGTTTTCCCCGGCTCACAATAGGGCTCAGGCGGCCACTTTGTGCGAGAGAGACTGCGGTCAGTCCGGCTGTGCTGCTCCTGTCAGCGCTATGTGTTGCTACCCTATATTTAGCTACATTTAGAATGTAAAGTTCTGTGAAGTCTTCAGGAGTCTGCCACAATGCATTGAGATGTTGGCTATAAAAAATTGTAATATTTTAAATATTTATTGAAGGGTTACACATTGTAAGTGCCAGAGCTGGGGGGGAAATATAGCCTATACTAAAAGGTTAACACATTGTTATGGGTCATTCTACAGGAATAGTGATATTTAGAATTGAATATCTTGAATTGTTTTTTTCATTTTTGTCGCTCAAAACTTTGGGTACAGTGTTAACCTTTTAATTTAATGAATCCACAAAAATGCCACCTTAATGTATAAAAATATTCTTTTATAAATTCCTTCAAAGAATGCTTGCTCCTTCCTTTTTGTCACTGGTGCTATTTGTACAGTCTACACGTACAGGATAGGCAAAAAACAGCGTAGGTTAATGATAATACAGCAGAATCCACTTAATTGCCAAATCCCAAACTATTTCCCATTCATTCCTTTGTAGAAATTGCATTTTTGCAGAAACTATTATCAAATATTAGAGATATTTTCATGGAATTATGTGCAATTACACTGCATAATGATCTATAAATATATGTTAAACATTGTCAGATACCCCTTAAATAAACCAAAAATTGTCCTATAAACAGACAGACTATCACAGACTGCCAGAATGTTGGGAGGTGGGCGGTTTGTGTTGAACACAGCAGACGCCTGAGTGGCACGTGGGGTTGTGGGCACTCTGCCTGCCTCACACCTTTATGCGGTTGAGCAGATTCTGCTGGAGTTAATTTAGCGTGTCTGAGGTCACACATAGACTTAAAAGCAGTCAAAACCTTAAAAACGTGAAATGCAGTATCATTCACGATCAAATTGTACCAATAACGTACCATTTATAACTTTTTTTTGTTTTATTATTTTTTTTCTTGTGCGATTTCTCCTTTCGGTGGCTTGTAGAAACACTCAGGCAGCCCGCCTGAGACATTTCAATGCAGGAAATACCCTGACTGGCGTACTTCACCTTTCTGCTGTATAGCTGTACTCTCTGCCTTTCTGTTTCACTTTGTTACTATATAATTTTGAGTGTGAACTAGTCATGGCATCTTGGCCGTGAGTGGCTATCTAGTAACTGTATTCCCAACCATGATAATGAGGTCTGTGATGATTCCCACTGGTTATTGGTCTCCACCTCTTCATTTCCCACTCCAGTCACGGCATTGGATGGGCAGGGTCTGATGGTGAATAGTTTCAGGGTCTGATGGTGAATATTTGCAGGGTCTGATGGTGAATAGATGCAGGGTCTGATGGTGAATAGAATAGATACAGGGTCTGATGGTGAATAGTTGCAGGGTCTGATGGTGAATAGTTTCAGGGTCTGATGATGAATAGATGCAGGGTCTGATGGTGAATAGTTTCAGGGTCTGATGGTGAATAGTTGTAGGGTCTGATGGTGAATAGTTGCAGGGTCTGAGGGTGAATAGTGGCAGGGATGGGCTGGGTCTGGTTCTGGGCGGTTGCAGGGATGGGCTGGGTCTGGTTCTGAGTGGTTGCAGGGATGGGCTGGTCTGGTTCTGGGTGGGTGCAGGGATGGGCTGGGTCTGGTTCTGAGTGGTTGCAGGGATGGGCTGGGTCTGGTTCTGAGTGGTTGCAGGGATGGGCTGGGTCTGGTTCTGAGTGGTTGCAGGGATGGGCTGGGTCTGGTTCTGGGCGGGTGCAGGGATGGGCTGGGTCTGGTTCTGAGCGGCTGCAGGGATGGGCTGGGTCTGGTTCTGAGTGGTTGCAGGGATGGGCTGGGTCTGGTTCTGAGTGGTTGCAGGGATGGGCTGGGTCTGGTTCTGAGTGGTTGCAGGGATGGGCTGGGTCTGGTTCTGAGCGGTTGCAGGGATGGGCTGGGTCTGGTTCTGGGTGGGTACAGGGATGGGCTGGGTCTGGTTCTGAGTGGTTGCAGGGATGGGCTGGGTCTGGTTCTGAGTGGTTGCAGGGATGGGCTGGGTCTGGTTCTGAGTGGGTACAGGGATGGGCTGGGTCTGGTTCTGAGTGGTTGCAGGGATGGGCTGGGTCTGGTTCTGAGTGGTTGCAGGGATGGGCTGGGTCTGGTTCTGAGCGGTTGCAGGGATGGGCTGGGTCTGGTTCTGGGTGGGTACAGGGATGGGCTGGGTCTGGTTCTGAGTGGTTGCAGGGATGGGCTGGGTCTGGTTCTGAGCGGGTGCAGGGATGGGCTGGGTCTGGGTCTGGGTCTGGTTCTGAGTGGTTGCAGGGATGGGCTGGGTCTGGTTCTGGGTGGTTGCAGGGATGGGCTGGGTCTGGTTCTGGGTGGTTGCAGGGATGGGCTGGGTCTGGGTCTGAGCGGTTGCAGGGATGGGCTGGGTCTGGGTCTGGGTCTGGTTCTGAGTGGTTGCAGGGATGGGCTGGGTCTGGTTCTGGGTGGTTGCAGGGATGGGCTGGGTCTGGTTCTGAGTGGTTGCAGGGTTGGGCTGGGTCTGGGTCTGAGCGGTTGCAGGGGTGGTGTTGTTGTCAGGCTGGTAAATGATGACTGAGCTGTAATGGGATCCCTCGGCTGGATCCTCTCCTTCAGGCCTGAGGGCAGACTAGGCCTCTGTCCTCCCTCAACCCACAGCTCCCCTGAGCCTCCAGCTCCTTTCAAGTGTGGGGCCTCAGAGGAAGGCAAGTTCAGGCTGTTTTACCTTGTGTGTGTGTGTGTGTGCGTGTGTGTGTGTGTGTGTGTGTGTGTGTGCGTGTGTGTGTGTGTGTGTGCGCGAGCACGTAGGTGTGTGCGTTCAGTCTTCACTTTTTCCCTTTCCTTTAAAGCCTTGATTTTTATCTGGGTGAGCAGCAGCTTGTGTTGCTAGCAGGAGCAGGGTCTGCTTTTCATCTGTAGTTAGGGCACCTTTAAGAGCCAGCCCTGAGCTGCTGATTCCCTGACAGGTTCAAGGACAGCGTGAAGAATGGAAGTTTATGGATTTCTTAATGGATTTTTTAATGGTAGAGATGAGTACTGCTGGCTATGTTGGTCTTGCACTAAGTAACTTTCGTTGCAGTCTTGCATATTTCAAGTGTCACTCATGATTGAACGCACTGCCTAATACCTTGTCTGTGCACGGCCTTTTCCTTCACTGTTGAGGGTCTATTGTTCTTCGTGCATAGGCAGCGCGTTTGATAAATGACATTAGTCACTGCTTATTTTCATATTTTCTGACATGCTACAGTTTGTGGCTTTGCTAAGGGAGTACCCAACACGAGGTTTACACCTGCAGCCTTCAGCTTCTGAAGCTCCGCATTGACTCCTCAGTCCCAAGAACAGTTGAGAGAAAGGGTGGTAGCCACTGGCTCCCAGACCTGGATTAACGCAGTGCGAGGGGATGAGAGAGTTATCCATCCTCTGAGCCCAGCGGGAAGGTCTGGGCCAATCAGAACTAAATCCCACGCGCAGGCCAGCTTGAGGAAGCCTCTCTGTGGGTGCCATCAGCGACAGGCCTAGTGTTTATGCCACATGTCTGCGTTTCCTGTTCCCTGTGGGAGACGAGCTGCCGCTTCATTACTGCAGTGCTGAGGTGGAAACTGCGGTCAGGGAGCGGTTGACTGGAGCGCACGCACTTCTGGGTTTGTGATTGCGGTTTATTTGACACACTCAATGACCTGGAACTCCGTCTCTGACTTTAATTTTTAACTTCAAGCTTTAATTTCAGGTATAGTATAATTTTTACTGTTTTATTGACTTTGCAGTTGTAGGTGGAGGCACATTCCGGTACGTGTTCTTTTCTATGTTTAATGTTTCTGTAGATATGCTAATGTTTGTTAGCCAGGTCTGATACATTGTGAGCACAGCATGGTTATCTTGGCGGAATGAACCGGAGTGTGTAGAGTGTTATGAGTAAGGCCCATTATTTGAGTGTACATTAACTAGCCGGAGTGCGCTTTGCTGAGTCCTCTGGCAGGACATCCTGCCCTCAGATGGATGGGCTCTCTGCAATGAGCCTGACCCTCCTTTTCCAGCTCTTTTCTTAAACATTTACCACCACTTCAGTCGGGCCACTGAAAGACATCCACCAAAATGAGAAAGACTTCCTTGTGCTGACGCTCGCCTCGAAGGCGCTACGCTAAGACGTTCAAGATAAAATCTGAGGCCCGGCCTGAGAAAGAAAGAGGAAATTAGAGAAAGCTAACGGTCCATCACGATCTGGTGGGCTTTGCGGTCTTGAGGGCTCACAGTGGGCGGGGCTGTTCCCGGCCTCGCCCACGCCTGCCCGGAATGCCTCGCCGCTTGCTCAGCCTGTGAGAGGCGAGCGGGCTGGAGCCGCGATCTCACGGCGGGGACAGATCAGCCATTAACCAGGCCTCTACTTCAAACGGGTGAATCACCCGGGGAGCAATTAAGAGGTGCGCGTGGGGTCCGGCCTCACGCGAGCGCTCACAGTAAGCGCTAACGGTATCAGGACGCGCGCGGCTGCTGTGGTTTTTCTCGCGCCGTGTTTATCGCCGTCCGAATCGTTGCGTGTTGCGCAGAAGCTGCGCTGAAGCGGCTGGTCTGTGCGGCGGATAAGAGGGGGCTTGTTCTCCGTGCGGGCTGAGGGGCTGACTCAGTGTGACTAGTGGATGAGTGGAAGGAAAGGACAGATCATTTATGAATGCCTAAACGCTTGGGGGGGTGGGGTGGGGCAGAGGGGCAGGGATGATTGGGCTGCGGTGGGGTCCGGGATCATCCGGTCAAACGGTGAATGGCTCTCTGTGTTCTCGGGCCGCCGCCCGCGCACTGGAAACAATGACCGTTAGCGCTGAGCTTTAACCAGCCCTGGGTGCTGGGCCTCACCTCGGACAGAGAGACGGAGGGACGCTCTTCTTTGCGCTGGAGAGGGAAGGCCGTGGGGGGAAGGCCGTGCTCCGGGGCAGAGAGAGGAAGTGAGCGGACTTCCCCTCTCGCGGTCGGCGCTGAAAGACGCGACGCAGAGCCGAAAGCTGACCTCACGCGCACGAAGGGCGCTTAGCGCAGCTGCCGTGAGCGGTAATCCTGTTAGCCTGGGGACTGGGGCTAGTGTGGCCTTCACTCAATTTACTGTAAAATGGTAAACAGGATCACATAGGATGGTTGACTAGATCCCTTGGTTATCGTAAAACTGACCTGTATAGTTGTCATGTCGTGTTATATGAACACTGATTATGTTTAATTTAAAGAAAACAAAAAAAAAAACAATTGTCACACACAGGCAAGCGGTGTTGAAGCGCTTTCCTTGGCTGGAAAAGTGTAGGCCGTGTGGAGGATTGTGGGTAGTGTGTTTTCTCAGGTCTCCTCAGAAATGGGATTCGTTCAGGCCTTTGAAGTCCTTCCTCCAGAAAACAGTGCTTTTCAAGCGTGCTCTTGTTACACGGCCGCGAGGAAACACTACCCTATTGTTCGCTCCGGAATGCACTGGGAACTTTGTGTCCAAAAAGAGAAGGATTCCACTCCGTCTTGACCCCATCTTTGTTGGGTGTGCAGTCCATAGTCTTCCATGCCTGCTACCGTCTTTTTTTTATCACAGATTAGGGCATATTTCAGATAAACAGAAGCTATTTTATTACTGAGCTGAGGAGCGGAGCTTTTGCAAAATCCCAAGTGGAGTTTGATGGACAGGACATGTAAACCCCCACCTTTACACAGAAGAAGCCAAATACTATTATATAACGAGGTCAGGAGCTCAGCTTTAGAACTACAGCCCCTTCTTCTTGTTTAACGGGTCTCTCCAGTTACAGGGAGAACCTTATTTGACTGAAACGGTGGAGGAGTGAACCCACAGCACACTGCCGCTTGGCCCTGCAGTAGGAAACGCTTTAATAACATTACAGCTGCCGGGCCAAGGAAACATCTCAGCAATTTCAAAACAGAATTGTCCTGGCAGCTGTGACCTTTGACTGAAGGGGAGTAGGGTAAGAGGAGGGCAGGGGGTGTGACAGATCTTCCATATGAACACTTTGTGTCCAGGAGGGAGGGGTACTGTAATTGTGTGGCTCTCTGTTCTGTTTGGAGCTGCCTATCTCCAGGTGGTTCTCTCAGTGTCCCACACTGGGGGGGTTATACTGAAGCAGCTGAGCATGTCGTGTTTCGTCTCCTGTTCCCCAAACTCAGTTCCTGCTTCAGCTCTTCTTTGCATTCATTTACTCACTCAGGTACAATGGTGTTAGATAGCGGCGTTCAGGAGGCAGACTGCATCGCACGTACAACATCAGACCCGTCGGCCAGTCTGTAGGTTCTCTCCGCTGTCCTTTGACTTCAGAGTCTTATCATGATGTCAGCATTAGAGGATACCGTATTTGGGGCTGCCTCCTGTCAGTTGGTGCGCAGTCACACGCCGGGCAGTGAGAAGCTGGAGTTTGGCTGCCATGTTGGATCTCACCCGCCTCGCCTGCTCTCTCAGTGGCCGCTGCGCACGGCCACGCACGGCTGGGCTCAGACCCTGTTCATACAGGACTGATCTCTATCTCGTGTGGAGGGTGTAGAAAGCCTGCATGGAGAGAGACCCCACCCATCCAGTTGAGGTGTAGAGCTGTGAATGTGGCCAGTCCTCTCACAGGATGGATCTCTGTGAATGCGAGCCCTTGTCATTCCTGCAGTGCCCTGGCCCCACACACACACACACACACACACACACACACACACTTAGACACGCACACAGTGCCTCAGTCATCAGTGAGGCTAAATTTAGACTCTTTATCTATGGCTGAACGGTAGTACCCCCCCCCCCCCCCTCCTTAAGCCCTGAAAGAGACACTGCCGGGGGAATTCTACACCTACATGGAACTTCAAACAGAGCTGCACGCAGGCCTGCAGTTTGGGCCCTTCCCGTCCTCTCCTCTCTGCTCCTGCGTTTCGGAGGAGTTTGGACGTTGTCTGCGGGGAGGCGTGAGCCCTGCGGCTTCGTGCTCCGGAGGGAGGGGGGAGGGGGTGGGGATTGATGGTCCGGGAGGAGGGGGCGGGGATTGATGCTGTGGGGGCCAGCCTGCACGACGCAGGCTAACTGGCTTATTTTTCTTTTCATGGATAATTTGTGCGGCAGACAGACAGATGGGTGGCGGATTGTGCGGCAGACAGACAGACGGGTGGCCCTCAGTGTGTGAGGCGGAGTGTGTGGCAGACAGACAGACGGGTGGCCCTCAGTGTGTGAGGCGGAGTGTGAAATTAAAGGCTGCACTGTGGAGGTCGCGGCAGTCCCTGCTTCAGCTGATGAGACCACGTCTCCTTGTCTCTCTCTCCCTCTCTCTTTCATTCTCTCTCTCGCTCTCTCTCTCTTTCTTTCATTCTCCTGCTCTTTTTCTCTTTCTCACACACACACCCCCCTCACCAACACCTGTAAACCACTTTGCTCGTTTACTACTAGAATAGTTTTTGGTCAACACAAGAAACTCCTCTTTACCCGCTCCTCCGGAGGCAGCCAAGGTCACCGTTACGTACATGTAGCCAATGGGAGAGCTTACAGCAGGACATACGGAATGTTCCGGAATGGCGCTGGTGGGGAATGTGAGCGCACGGTCCCTGGTGGAGGGGGATGTATCTGGGGCAGGTTTGGATCTGGTCGCAGCGCTGATTCTGTGGGTAACGTAACAAACGGCTGTTCTGGGTAACTGTCATAACGGCTGTGTTTAAATGAGCTGGAGCGTGCCGAACTCCACCACTGTTTCAGCAGCAAACAGACCAGCTCACAGTTTCAGAGCCTCTCTGTGTGTAGAGAGTAAGGGGCGCTCTCTCTGTGGAAGTGAGCGTTTCCGCTCCTCTCCTGTCGTCCCGCAGGCTGCGCTCAGTCCTCCATCCTCCTTTAGTCCGGTTTGAGCTCTGCCGTGTTCAGTGAGGTGACGCCTCCCTCTGACCCATCCAGGACCACTGCACAGGGTGTGGGCGGGGTCTGTGCAGCCTGTCAGGAAGCCTCATGATCAGTCAGACCACATGACAGGGGTGGGGACATGGGCGGGGTCTGTGCTGTCTGTCAGTGAGCCTCAAGCTCAGTCAGACCACATGACGGGGCGGGGACGTGGGCGGGGACAGGTGCGGGGTCTGTGCTGTCTGTCAGTAAGCCTCAGGGTCAGTCAGACCACATGATGAGGGCGGGGTTTGTGCAGCCTGTCAGTAAGCCTCAGGCTCAGTCAGACCACATGACGGGGGTGGGGATGTGGGCGGGGTCTGTGCTGTCTGTCAGTAAGCCTCAGGCTCAGTCAGTCCACAGGGCAGATCCTGAGATGTGTGCTGTCATCCACACATGCCTGTCGCGCCAGCCCCTGTCCCAGGACACCGGCACCCAGAAGCGGGGTCCTCTCCTGACACACGCAGTGCAGTCAGCGGCCTCAGCCCCATCATGGCCATACCCCGCACGCAGAGCGGTTGGCTGCTGCTTCCTCATGAGTAAAGCTCCCTGCTCTGCGTGTGAGCGCCGTCTCCGGTCGAGCGGCGGAACGCGAGTGTAGTCATAGTTACCCCCGAGACATCGCCAGCATTCCCATTGTCCCGGAGGCAGCGTGGCTTGATGACTGATTGCTGCTTGGAGTGGCCTTGTCAGATCGGGGCGTGTAAATGGCAGAGACGTCCGTGTCGCGGCCCCCAGCGGGAGAAGCGTTTGCGTTATGAGGAGCCGCAGATGACAGCCAGCCTTCACGCCAACATCAGCGGGCGCGAAAAAAGGAAAAAGACCCAAAAGGCCAAAAAAAGGAGCGGAGTGTGAGAACTCCGGCGAGCGCGTTTGGAAGCGGGCGCAGGAAATGCTTGGGATGCCACCCTGCTGGCCCCCGGGCGCTCCACGGGAACTCCGCCCGCTGTGGCCCCCCCCCCCTCTGAGGCGGTGATGTGAGCGTTTCCCCCGGTGACGGAGCCGTCTTGGAGCGGCAGGAAGTGAAAGATGAGAGTGGCGCTCCGCGTGCCGCCCGCTCTGGGCTCGGTAACGGGATAGGCTGTTTACGGGAGCTGTTGACGCCTCATTAGCTCTGAATGGAGCCTGATAGGGAGAGGAAGCGGTGGGAGGCCATGGGGGTGTGACAGAGGTACAGTGAGGCAGGGGGAGAGAGGGGCAGCTCAGGCCACAGGAAGGAAGGTTGCACACTGTTCCTGGTATCAGGGTGAGCCACAGCGGTGACTCTGTGGAGAAACAGAAGCGACTGACAGTGTGAGTGCCCGTATCACTGTCTGTGAAGGACAAAGGCTGAGCTTGTGAGTGCCTGTATCACTGTCTGTGAAGGACAGCCAGGCCTCCACCAGGTCTTCCCAGTGCCAGTCAGCTTTAGCCAATTAGAGTCCATCAGCCCAGTTTCCTGTTGACAGCGGCTGCAGAAGTGGTGTTTGAGTGGGATGGGCAGCCATGTTGTTTGCGTAAGGACACCCGGGACCCACAGGTTTCATTACCTGATCTCCATCTCCCAGCTCAGCACCTTGGAGCCCCACAGCCTCGCACTATGATCCCCTGAGACACCTTTCCAACCCCCCCCACAGCCCTCTTTGACCCCCTCAGTAATGACTTTAGCCCCACCAGCAAGCTCTCTCACCTCAGCCTTTTTTCACCCCCAGTTTGACCCCTGTGCCCTTGGGTGCCTCAGCTCAGATAGGCTGCCTCCCCAGCCCCACACTGCAGGCTCTGCTCACTGGAATCCCCATGAGAAGTGCTTTTCCTTTTCAGTTGTATTTGAGTGAATTATAGAGGCAGTGTTCCTGTAGGGAGGTATGGCACTGTAAAAAAGCCCCTCCCCATAAAAAAAGTCAAAAGAAAAACCAGCAGGATGCTGTCCTTAGTGCTCCCCTCATTCAGCTCCATTCTGCCTGCTGTGACCCTGCAGCAGAGACTGACCCCTCTGTTCTCCTCTCCTCTGGGGAATCTCTCCTCTTTCACTGCGCTTGTTTGTCCCTTCTTCCCCTCTTTTTGGGAACCTTTCTTCTCAGCTGGTGGCATTGCGTTTCCTCACCCCGAGCGGGGCGGGACTGGCGCGTTCCCCGTGGACGGGGCGGGCGGGACAGGGCGGGACAGGGCGGCTGAGCTCCGGACCGCGGCTCTCTCCGGGCGGCGGGCGCCGTCTTTCCCCTGAGAGTGGGGGACGGCCATTTTCCGCTTGGTCTGCTCTCATGCCACAGGCCTCACGTTGGAGCACACTGCTCTGATATCTGCCTCGTGCGGGGATGGCACGGCTGGGGGCGATTTTCTTGCAGATGGGCTTTTATTGGCGACCCCATTAGGAATGACTGTAATGCGGTGGAGTTAACACGTGAGCTCCTGTTAAAACCCTGACGCAAGGCCTCACCCCCTCCAGCACCGCAGTACAGAGTCAAACGCCTTTTACTCTCTCTCCCCCTCTGCCTCCCCCTCTCTCCCCCTCTGCCTCCCCCTCTCTCCCTCTCTTTCACACTCAACAAATACAACACAAGTCATCTGTTTGTCAGATCTTGATGACTATTACTTACGTTTCCACCTTAATCATTAAAATAACATAACGTAACATAATGAGCCCAACAATTAGTACTCTCATTACCTACAAACTAGACAGTATCTAACACCGTATCAAGCCTGGTCTTCTGCCTCTACTACGGGACCTGGCAGGCTATTCCACACATTGATTACTCTCTGCATGAAAAAACTATTCCTAATATCTGTACGGAATTTACCTTTTGCTAATATCAATTTATGTCCCCTCGTTCTACTAACAGAACTAAACCTGAAGAATATCTTGTTGTTCACTTTGTTGATCCTCTTTATGAATTTTAAAGCCTCAATCAAATCACCCTTGAGTCTCCTTTTACTAAGCTTGAAGAGATTACGCATCTTAAGTCTTTCCTCATAGCTTTTATCTTTCATTCCAGAAATCAATTTGGTTGCTCTTCTTTGAACCTTTTCCAGAGCCTCTATATATTTCTTATAGTATGGTCCCCAGAACTGCGCACAATACTCCAAGTGTGGTCTATAAAATGTTTAGTATAAGATAAGTATAACTTCCTTGGATTTATACTCAGTACTTTTGGCTATATATCCCTGCATCCTATTGGCCTGTTTTACTGCTACAGCACAGTGCCTAGAACCTGAAAGGCTTTGATCAACCATTCCTCCCTAATCTTTTTCATATTGAGCACATTCCAGTTTTGTTCCTCCCATAAGGTTATCCTGCCTCATGTTTTTATTTCTCACATTAACACAAAGACCACAGTAACTGATAATAAAATAAAATAGTAACAACAATGTGACTAATTTGATAACATAAAATGCAAATGATAAAATGAATAAGATTGTGGGAGGAGCCACATTCCGAAAGTTGGCCTTGTCAACAAAATTCTGCGAGGCTGAGGTCACACTGCTGTTCTACTATTTTTTTTCTCTCTCTCTCTGTCTCGCTCTGTTTCTGTTTCTCTCTCTCTCTGTTTCTCTGTTTCTCTCTCTGTTTCTCTGTGTTTCTCTCACTCTCTGTTTCTCTGTTTCTCTCTCTTTCTGTCTCTCTGTTTCTCTTTCTGTCTCTCTCTCTCTGTTTCTCTCTCTTTCTCTCTCTCTCTCTTTCCGTCTCTCTGTTTCTCCCTCTCTCTCTCTCTCCCTCTCTCTCTCTCTCTTGCTCTCTCTCTCTCTGTGGACTGTGCTGCAGGGCCAATCTTTCACAGAAACACAGTGGGGATAATTAGACAGTGGGGCCTTGCATGCTCTCCCTCAGAGGGGGCCGTCTGTTCGTGCGGACCATGTGACTCGGGCTGTTTCGGCCTCTGTGTAGTTATTTCCGCTCCTTTGAATAACTTATGGGCTATAATTAGGCTGGAGTTATAATTTCCTGAGCCGTCGGGGTCAATACATCCTGTCCGCTGTATTATTTTTTTATTTTTCCCCTCTGCTTGTCGTCTGACAGGCAGTGTCTGCAGATGTATCCATAATGGCCGCTGATGTGGTGTCTGAGCGAGCAGCCGTTTCTCACTCTGCATGGCTCCCCGAGGGCAGCGCTCCACATGTTTTCTGCGCTCGTATTTGTTTAACCCGCCTGTGGGCGGGGTCACTGGCTCCGCCTCCCTGTAGACAGAGGGCGGCCCTTTGCCTCAGCATTCCTCCTCGGGCCCGCTGAACTGCGAGGAGAGGATCACTGCTGTAAAGTGCACACTGGTGTCCGGTGTGGAATAGTGGGGAAATGTGTGCTTTTGATTGCATTCACTGCTGTCCATTAGGAAGAGCTCACATGAGCGTGTGCTGTCCAGCAGAGCCCGTGATGTCAGCCACCCATTTTTATGACATCATCAATGTTCTCGCAGGCTTAAAGGTGCAGACTTACGAGCGCCTGATTGATCAGCGGTCGCTGTCGTCTCTGCCACCTGCTCGTCCCCCTGCAGAGCCGTCGGCTGCAGTCCGCACCGGCGCGGTCTGGGTTCGGTTCCCAGCCGCGGGGCCCATCCGTGCGCTGGAACAGTGCTGAGCCCCCAGCAGCCCCTCCCCTACTGAACACTTTTAATGTGTTTCCTGGAGAATGCTGTTTTTAGTGAAAGGCTAGTGACACGTTCCCTAAAAGTGGTATCCGTGTGGCTAAGTGTTGTGCAAGGCTGCTAAGAAGCAGCTTCTCTTTACTGTAAGGAAGTAAACTAAGGAAGTAAAAGTGGACCCTGCCGCTGGCTGTGCTTTCAGCAGTAACTGGAATAACTGGAGTACAGTGTTAAGGTGTTGAAGTGCTCAGAGGCTGGCTGCTCTCTCAGGCCCTCCGGTCTCCAGAGCTGTGACCAGGCTGAGAGTCAGCGGCTGTGATCTGCTGTGTGAGTTTCTGTTTCCTCCTCTCTGCCCCCTGGAGCAGGGAGACCAGCCCCCAGCTCAGGGGCTCTGAGTGCTGCCCCTCCATTTCCTCGCTCAGTTTGGGATCCTTACTTCAATTTCCTCAAACGTAGTCTTCCCTCAGGGTCGCTGTTTTGGCGGGTTGCTGGCTGCAGTGGCGGCCCGTGAGGCTGGTGTAAAATATGCAGCGGCTGGGAAACAGGAACAAACAGGACTTGTCGACGGGGGTAGGCGAGTTGAGGCGGCGGCGGAGTTGTGGGGGATTTCCTGGTTTGGTCAATCTGGAGGCTTTGTGTTGATAAGGAGGAGGAGACTTTTTCTCGTGAGGGGAAATCGAAGGGGGGCCATTTTGGACTTCCTGCGTTTGTAAACGGGGCAGGGGGAAATCCTCCTGCGTCAAGCCCTCTGTGTGACCAGGCTGTGGAACGGGCGTGCAGAGAGGCAGGTATGCTGTACATGGTCTGGCAGGTACACTAACCACAGACACTTCAGAAGTGCGTATGCCCGGTGCTGGGAAACGGGACGCTGCCCCCCCTGCCCCCCCCCCCCCCCCCCTTGATTAGCGCAGTTGTTGTGGCAGCGGGCCCGCTGGCTGGCACAGCCTTACCTCAGCAGGGCTGAGTCACCCGCTCTCTCGCTCTCTCGCTCTCTCGCTCTCCCGCACCGCCGCTGCGCTGCCTCCCGCTGACCTGCCCGCAGAGCTGGCCGGCGTCCCGACTGCGAGGGGGGAGTGGGAGAGAGGTGGCTGCGTGTCCTCTGCCTCCGAATCCCCCGGAGGGGACCCCGCTGCACGAGCCTGCTTCGGCCTGGATGCCCCCCAGACACGGGACAGTATGGTCCATATGGGTCAGAGCGACCCAGCCCGTACACGACCCAGCCCGGCTGGGTCACAGAGAGGAGGGGGCGGGTGGGTGATGAGGGAGGGGTCGCCCGCGGACTGAAAGGGTGTTAAAAGCCCCTCCTCCTGCGTTAGAGCCTGGGTACAGCTGTAGAGGCAGTCTCAGTGTGTTAAAAGCCCCTCCTCCTGCGTTAGAGCCTGGGTACAGCTGTAGAGGCAGTCTCAGTGTGTTAAAAGCCCCTCCTCCTGCGTTAGAGCCTGGGTACAGCTGTAGAGGCAGTCTCAGTGTGTTAAAAGCCCCTCCTCCTGCGTTAGAGCCTGGGTACAGCTGTAGAGGCAGTCTCAGTGTGTTAAAAGCCCCTCCTCCTGCGTTAGAGCCTGGGTACAGCTGTAGAGGCAGTCTCAGTGTGTTAAAAGCCCCTCCTCCTGCGTTAGAGCCTGGGTACAGCTGTAGAGGCAGTCTCAGTGTGTTAAAAGCCCCTCCTCCTGCGTTAGAGCCTGGGTACAGCTGTAGAGGCAGTCTCAGTGTGTTAAAAGCCCCTCCTCCTGCGTTAGAGCCTGGGTACAGCTGTAGAGGCAGTCTCAGTGTGTTAAAAGCCCCTCCTCCTGCGTTAGAGCCTGGGTACAGCTGTAGAGGCAGTCTCAGTGTGTTAAAAGCCCCTCCTCCTGCGTTAGAGCCTGGGTACAGCTGTAGAGGCAGTCTCAGTGTGTTAAAAGCCCCTCCTCCTGCGTTAGAGCCTGGGTACAGCTGTAGAGGCAGTCTCAGTGTGTTAAAAGCCCCTCCTCCTGCGTTAGAGCCTGGGTACAGCTGTAGAGGCAGTCTCAGTGTGTTAAAAGCCCCTCCTCCTGCGTTAGAGCCTGGGTACAGCTGTAGAGGCAGTCTCAGTGTGTTAAAAGCCCCTCCTCCTGCGTTAGTGCCTGGGTACAGCTGTAGAGGCAGTCTCAGTGTGTTATAAGCCCCTCCTCCTGCGTTAGTGCCTGAGTACAGCTGTAGAGGCAGTCTCAGTGTGTTAAAAGCCCCTCCTCCTGCGTTAGTGCCTGGGTACAGCCGTAGAGGCAGTCTCAGCGTATTGGACCTGGCAGCCCTCCCTGCTGTGCCCCAGCAGAACCCAGCGAGCGCCCGCTCTCTCCTTCTCACACCTGTTTCTGATGAGAGCCCAAATCAAACGGGGCCCGTGTGGGAGCAGTCCGTGTCTGTGAATGAGCGCAGGCTGAGTGGTCCTGACGGGACTCATTTGTAAATGCCCGGGACGTCCCAACAAAGACTTTCCCAGGGTCTTGTTTTCTCGCAGAAGAGCCCCAAGGTGTTTTTAAACATGGCCCTTCTTAGACTCAGGGGTTGTGATCCTGGAATGAGCCTGGGACCCAGGGGGGCGAGCGCGTAGCGGCCTGTCCCGGCTCTGTGTGTTCGGCTCTCTGTGTTCGGCTCTCTGTGTTCGGCTCTCTGTGTTCGGCTCTCTGTGTTGGGCTCTGTGTTCGACTCTGTGTGTTGGGCTCTGTGTGTTGGGCTCTCTGTGTTGGGCTCTGTGTGTTCGGCTCTGTGTGTTCGGCTCTGTGTGTTCGGCTCTGTGTGTTTGGCTCTGTGTGTTTGGCTCTGTGTGTTTGGCTCTGTGTTCGGCTCTCTGTGTTCGGCTCTCTGTGTTCGGCTCTCTGTGTTGGGCTCTGTGTTCGACTCTGTGTGTTGGGCTCTGTGTGTTGGGCTCTGTGTGTTCGGCTCTGTGTGTTTGGCTCTGTGTTCGGCTCTGTGTTCGGCTCTGTGCGTTCGGCTCTGTCCTAAACCTGGCCACTCTGTCGGTGCTGCCAGCCCGGTTTCTCTTCCTGTGTGCCGTCAGCCCCCCCCCCCCCCCCCCATTGCCTGACGCCGGGGGGGGGGGCAACCGCGCTGAACTTCATGCCTCACACACATCCACTTCATCACC